>NC_085088.1:5196413-5438913 GCF_963422355.1 Corticium candelabrum | reverse complement strand
ATAGAAAGATACTTTGTTATTGTGCTTTGACTGTTCCAAACTTGTTGCGAAGACAAAGCACCTTGCAGGAACATTAGCACGCATGGCAACGTTTATGTATCTATAAAGCTTAACATCCACTGAATTGTCCATTTGCAGAAATGGTCCAAACTACCTGGCACGAGACTCTACATCAGGACTGGTGTTGTCCACCACCACACTCCTTCCTCGTTGAAGAGCTGATTCTGATAATTGAACACACTTTTGCCACGAACCGAGTGCATCCTAAAACCAGTACAGTACCATCAGCATCTCTATTACCAGTACGTTGATAATAACATCTCCACAACTTACTCTGTTTACTCTACAATAGTCATGTGGAGTAAGGTGTCTCAGAGCAAATGTTGACTTTCCACCTATAATAAACTGTCACAAATCTGCCATTTACTGTTTCATAACAATAATTCTTACTTCCTGGATAACCAACTAGTACAACCAGCTATACAATAAGAAACAATTTGTATCACAACAACAACAGCAAATACTGTATTGCAACATTCAAGCAACTCACCTCTTTTCGTTCATTGACTACTTTAGCATTTACAGGGTTACACAATGGCCCTGCAAAGTTCACAGCTTTCCTCTAAACAAAAACATACAGATAAAAGAAAGAGTTTACACCTACATGGTCTTACAGGATCAAACTGTCCTAGACCGTATGAGGCAGGTCGGTAGTTCAAAAAGTATTCTTCAGGTGTAAAGAAATTCAAACCAATATTTAGAGCAAACTGAGACAAAACATAAATATAACAGGTTTGTTAATACCGGTAATAGAAAAATGAGTACCTTGCGATCAGAACATGAGAAATCTGCTTTCCTTCCAGGAGCCCAACCTTTTGATCGACCAGCAGCATCTGTCATTAATGAAACCAAATAGACAATAATTCAAGAGAAATAGAAAGCACAGATACATACCTCCAACAAAAAAGCTACTGGGTAAAGCAACTGATATGCCCCCATTTCTCTAAAAACACAAAATGAGTCAAATCAACAGTTGTATTAAAAAAGAAAAACAATTTGTATAGAATTCTATCCAGTAATGTCATTGTGTCAGTTTTCAGTATTCATTTCTCATCCAGCACTACTATCAGAGTTATCACCATTCATAGGTTGTTCCATTAGCAGCTATTATATGCAGTTCAGACAATGAACAGATATCTAATACCCAAAGAAATTGACAATGCCAGTAAAAGTAAACAAGTCTTGAAAATGTCATTATTTTGATTACTATTGAATAATATGTGGCATTTTGTACTGCTCACTAAATACACAAAAGCATAAGCCTAAGTATAACAAACACCATAAAATACAAAACGCACAATTTAAATGTCTGTTACATATTTTGTTTCTAAGTATTTAGTCTTGATCAGAATCATCATATCAGGCTTCCAACTCATTTCTGATCTCACTGCCTCCTACAACCGAGACTCTACTAAAAAAAGGTGAACCTCTCCAAAATCAACAATCTCTCAGGTGAAAGCTGTCAAGTCATGACACAACCCCTAGTAACCGTTTACTGCAGACTTCTACCATAACGGAGAAATAAAGCATTAAATAAGTCCTGTGTGGGCGTGTTTAGTACTCGTATGTTTCTTTCAGACTAAATCATTGCTGGCTAGCAAGGAAGACCGATACCTGTGCACTTTTCAAGTTAAGGAGTGTGAGACATATGGTAGCAAGTTGTGATTTATTGATTGGAGCAAACTGGGACCCAAAACTTATCGTGATGTGTTTCTTTTCTACTATTTGTCTAGTACACTTGTGAAACTTAGCTAGGGTAGTGCTGGGTTCCTTTGCTTGGCGTTACACCGGTTTTGAGCCGAAAATGAGTGTGATTTCTCAGTCGTTTAGTCTCTGCTTTGGAAAAGTTTGTCATCTACTATGAGGAGACGCTACACATGCGGTGAGGCTGAGGCACTAAAAGCACTCTTCTCAGCTGTTTTCATAGTTGTGGTTTTCTTTCAAATTGTGTTATGCAGCCAAGTGCAGTACCCTGCAAAACCCAAATGCAGTCAGTAAATGTGCAGCCTTGTTCATAAAATTCGTCATACAAATTCGGCAAAGGCTCCTCCAAAGGTTCTCTCAACCTATCCATGTTTGCCACTAAGGCTGTGCGAAGAACTTCACGCTCCAAGACAATCCTGTACAAGGCTGAATTCTGAGTGAAACAATCCAGTGTCTGCTGCTCCTGCTCTGACCACCGGTCATGAACATGAACACAAGTCGGTGTTGCCTAGACGGCCATGATTCTAGATGTTCAGTCTCTAATGTAATATCACCTTCTCCGCTTACAGTTTCAAGCTCGTCTGAGTCTCCCTCAGGTTTGTATAAGTATGGAAATATCTGCTCAAATGAAGAACTTGCAATCTCTGCCATGACCGCAGAACACAATTTTTAAAAACCACAAGAGAAGAGTGCCAGTGCCCCGGGCTCACCGCATGTGTAGAGCCTCATACACATGACAAACTTTTCCAAACTAGAGACTAAACGACTGAGAAATCATACTCATTTTCAGTTTAAAACAGGCGTACCGCCAGCAAAAAACCCAGCACTACCCTAACTAAGTTTCACAAGTGTACTAGTACAAATAGTAGAAAAGAATTACGATAAGTTTGGGGTCCCAGTTTGCTTTAATCAATAAATCACAACTTGCTACCATATGTCTCATAATCCTTAACTTGAAATGTGCACAAGTATCAGTCTTCCTTGCTAACAGTCTACCAAACAACCATAGAATTTAAGTTCGCGATATGTCCCGGATAATCTGACCATCTGTAGGGCGTATCGCTAGCTTGTATGACGACATCGAATCATCGGCTCACAGTCTAGTAAGTCTTAGAGCTCAGCACATCTTACAACGCATCGTTGACAACTGATCTATTCTCTGTTTTTTTGCGTGCCTTTCAATCTTAGAGAGATCTAGATACGCCTGCAAGAAGACGAGCAAAACGGCCAATTATGACGTTCGTCGGCCGGTAGCTTCAACTATTTGTATTTCGCCCAACCTAGAGAGCGGAGCGAATCCAACCTACTTGGTTCTTAGATGTGCCTGCACTATTGCTTTCTTCAAAACTTCTGTCAAGGTGGAATCTTCTCCTGTTTGGAGGTGCAAGACCAGGTCAAAGTGACGATGATTATGGCTGTTTCCGGTCGTTTTGACTCGCGGTGTAATCGTACAAGGTGAGTGTTATTGGCATTTGTTGTAAAGCATGTGGAAGACTGTCCTTAACACGTGCACTTTGATGAGGAATCGGTTGCGTTGGAGCTTGCTGGGTATGAGTTTTCTTGGGCTAATGTTACGTAGTTTGTTGTGAGCGGTCAAAGTAAGCGACATTCTTTTGTTCTCTACATTTTGCCCAACTGATTTTCCTCCCTTTATCTGCATGAACGCAGAGTAGAAGAGTTGCTTCATTCGCGCGTGTGCTTTCCTAAGCCGTCAGGTCTCGCTGGCACCATGCAAACTACCGCCTCATCAACGCTATTAGCTGAACTCACGACAGATGACACTCAGATTTGGGCGTGACTTGTTGTATCGGGGCGGTGCTACTTCGCGCCATTTAGATATCTGCAGTTGCTTTCACAAATTAGCGAGCAATCCCTCAAGCTGACGAGTATCCCACGGCAGCTGTTCAGTGTTGTTGCAACTTCAGGCAGACATTTCTGATGTCAGTGACGATGAAGAGGACTGAGGAACTAAGAAGGTATTGTGAAAACTGCTTTGCTGTTGTGTGTTATAAATTCTCTGAATAATATATAATGTACTCGATATAAAAATGGCACTTTGGTTGTTTCAATTATGTATTACCACCCATGTAGTAGTTTACGTAATTGTAAATAACTTTACAAGTCTAATGTGTAGTAAGATGGAAATTATAGTTCAAAACGTCTGAAAAGGTAATTTGGCTCATCCCTATTGGCAGTGTCTTCAGATCTCTCTGTGTGTGTATGTAGGTGGAGTTACACTGGTCAAGAAGTGCCTCTTTCTGTTCTCATTAGGTGCTCACTGGTAGCCTAATTGCCAAGTTGACGTCTGTGTCAGACCAATATCTCTGTACTCACTTGGCCATCTGCATGCTGTAATTGCAACGGCGTATCGTACTAGTTTGTTGCAATAGCAGTTTGCGTATACTGTATTAGAAATATTCTAGCACAGTAAACGACAGACTACTATGCCTTACCGTCGACATCCATATTTGTACTGTACTTGTGTGATTAGTATCTCTGCAAGCAGTTGGTATGTCGTATTTGCACTTACGCGTTGCGGTACATCTGTAAGGACATCTCGTGTATAGGTCCCCTTCTTGAGTTTGCATGGTAGTCACAACAACCGGGCCTCTGGGGGCCCATGTACCGGTCAGATAGTGAAGGCTTCTGTTCGACTGGAGCTACAATGTAGGGCAAAGCTCTGCCGTCATAGAAATACGTGTGCGTGGATGAATTTCTAGCTCGTCCTGTTATCCGGGTCTACTGCATGTGTATACGGGACCTGTTCGAACATAAATTCTATGGTTGTTTGGTAGACTGCTAACCAGCAATGATTTAGTCTGAAAGAAACATACGGGTACTAAACACGCCCACACAGGACATTTCAATGCTTTGTTTCTCTGTTATGGTAGAAATTTGCAGCAAACGGTTGCTAGGGGTTGTGTCACGACGTGACAGCTTTCATCCGAGAGATTGTTGATTCTGGTGAGATTTCTTCTTTAATATGTCATTAATTATGCATTGCTTACTGACTGCCACACTATTACATAGCAAATTTATACACTTGCCTTATCTGTCATGAATGTCCACATTCCAGGACATGGTTTCCGATACATACTCCATCGATTTGTTGAAGCAAATACCTAAAGCAATCCTGGCTGCTAGAATATGGCTCACACAATATCCACAATAACTGCTTACTTGAACTGGCACTCCAATAGTTCTTCCAACATTCCTTATCTCAGAAATAAAGTCATGAATGCTTATTTTCTTGTTCCCTACAGCCAACTATTGGAACAGACAAGAACTGATCAGTACGAAACAATGCCTTGGCTACAAGTGATGTACCTGATTTGTGAAAATAACAACCTGTAACAAAAAAGCAACATTGAAGAAATTAATACAATACCTGAGACTCAAGTTCACTGCAGTAACATTACCGTGTTACCTCACATAGTAGGGCATGCCTATATAGTCTAGCAAACTGCCCTTATAGTTCGATGTATAAAGGCATGCCCTTGTAGATGAGGGAATACTGCAATGTCCATTGACAACATAGAGATACTGCAATCCAACATAACTACTAACGTAACTCACATAATGCACAAAATGTACCGTTTCACCCCTTTCCTACCGGAAATCTAATACATCATCAATTTCTGCTTCATCATCTTCATCATAGTCTTTGTCGTCCATTAACCCTATATGGCAGTCTTCTTGAAATTTGGTTTTCCTCTAAATGAGTCTTATGAGTGAAAGTCCACATTCGATAAATGAGTGTTATATAAAACCTTCAAGCACACCTTTCTAGGAGTCTCATATATTACTTGCACTTCCAGCCTAGCCACGCATGCTCTGAGCTGGTGCAATGAGAATGTCTGAAGTTTCAAGGTTACCTTACTCACAATGCCATGCCCTTATAGCACAGATGTCATGCTCAAACTGTTGCTAACGCTCACTTGCAAACCACATTATTATGCCCTTCTATGTGAGGTCATAAGTACAAGCAGGAAATACCTATCAAGCAAAAGTCTGATTGCTCTCTTGTTCCCATCACATCCACAAAGGTACACCTTATGCCATGCCTTTGACCCTTTATTTAGCTACTGGTACACAACTAATTCTACTCCATACTTTGTATCCTTGATGATGCAACTCCAACAATTTAGTCTTGACTTGTGGAAACTGTAGTCTAAAAAGTAAAAACAATGAAAATGTCATGTACTGCAGCCACCTAGTAATGCATAATGCCTACTTCCAATCATTAGGGCCTTGTGGAAACACTCTGCCTGACTGGGTTACTATAATTGTGCCATCAAGATCAAATCCAGCAATCTGTGCCATAGATTTTAATAGAACCAATAAATTGTCCACAAAGCAATAAAATGTCTAACTTTGTTACTTGGTTGAACTCCTTTACTTGTGAATACAACAAGTTCTGAAAGCTCTTCCCATAATTCTTCACAACTGGGATCTCCTTTTACTACATCAGTTGTCTCAGATTCACCAGATAACTTTAACTTGTCATTAATTGACGTTTTACAGCTTTGTTCTAGATTCTTGCCATTATTGGCTCGCTTAAAATAATCCAGCAGAGTTGTAGGCTGTTTGCTATTTGTCAGTTCCTGTAATTTAATAGCTTCTGTGTTGACTAACGGGCAAACATGTTTAGTTTCCAAATTATCGCAACTTGATGGATGACTTGATTCAAACTCATTGATAGGGTCTTTCTCTAGCCTTACATCTGCTGGGATTTTTTGTTTCTTTGCTGGTGTTTCATGATCACTTAAACTCTCAAATGTACGTCTCATGTCCAACTGAGTCTTATTGACAACTTTCCAAGACGGTTTAGACCAGTCAATGGGTGAATGACCAAAATGAATAAAATACGGATATCGATTTTCTAATAAACAAAACGTCCCACCAGCTCCTAATTGGTAAGTTTCCCCTAAACTTAGTTTTCTCTTGCCAACAAATGATGAATTGAGCCCAACCTACAAAAACTATAATTAGAACAGGTGAGGTGTGTGTGTGTGTGTGTGTGTGTGTGTGTGGTGTGTGCGTGCGTGCATGTGTGCTTGTGTGCCGGTGGTGTGTGTGTGTGTGTGTGTGTGTGTGTGTGTGTGTGTGTGTGTGTGTGTGTGTGTGTGTGTGTGTGTGTGTGTGTGTGTGTGTGTGTGTGTGTGTGCGAGAGAGAGAGAGAGAGAGATAGATTCTGTACATGAAAGCAGCTCTTACTTGACGCAGTAAAATTTCCTCTTTGCCAAAGTTTGCAGTTAGTTCAACTATGCAGAAAAAATATTCCACAATTGAACCAGAATATTCTAGAGTAGAAATCTACAGACCTTGTCGGCTGGCGCAATTGTCGTCCTCTATTAATGTCGTAGGACCACTTCCCAGTACGAGACAATGTCCATTTGGAAGGTTTACAGGTTCATGCCGTCTGTCACAAGGCAGAAGCCAACAAGAACGATATTGCGCCGACATTGTTCAAGCCACATTAAAATCAATTCTATTCTTGGTCACGTGACGGTTTTTAATATGCAGAATCAATTCAGGGAATGGCAACTGTCATTCTTACTTGGTCGGAAAAATAGTGCAGTACCAGACCCTAGATGGAAACGGGGTTGTCTGGTTGGTACCGTCACTAGATTTGAGGCTTATAGAGTCCCGGATCTAATCTCGGACATTAATCTCGGTCACTCGTTCTCTGCCAAATAGCTGCAGCCAGACCTAGCTGCTACGCTAGCGTCATAGTCCTACTGGATAGCAACTAGGTAGAGCGGGTCACGTCAGCATCTGTCGTAACGTTACTGCTGTAGAACTTGAAAACTGATCGCACCTATTCTCGGTCACAGAGTATCATATCTCGGTCAGTGCTTGCCATCTCGTTTCTACAACTCCGTTTGAGACGCAAGTCATCTCTGTCGATAGGCTCCTTAGATGATTTCCTTTCGCCAAATTGTTGGTTTTGTCTTGTCAACGTCTACTCTCGCAGACAACGAAGAAGACGGATGACTCATGGGACGTAGTCTCGGTCACCTGATCTCGAGTGATTTTCTCTCTTCAGACGTAGATCTGAGGCGTTCTTTTTGGCTAATGTTATAGTCATCACCGCTGGCTACTATACCTACGGGGTGATGTTAGTGCTCATCGTACTGTTGTTACGGCAGAACGTGAAGTGTGAGAGACAAATACTCGGACATCCGGGATCATATCTCGGTCAGTCGCTTTCATCGCGTTTCTATAAGACGAATTGAGACGTTAGTCATGTCTGTTGAAAGGTTCGCTTTGGATGTTTATGCCACTGAATAGCCGGTTTTGTCTCTTCAGTTTTTACTGTTGCACGGCGGTGAGAAAGGTGATGGCGTACGGGACATAATCTCGGTCACGCGACTTTGAGAAAGATGGGTTCCTGAGTAGGTTGTATTGTGTGATTTTTAGTCTACTGTTGTTCTAGAGCTATATTGTCACGAATGTGTGTGTGTGTGTGTTTAACTTACTATTTTTAGCACTTCAAACTTGCAACGTGATGACTCTGAATTTTCACATTTTGTTGTCAGTTAACCAGAGAGTATTCCTACCTGTTCCTACATTCTTGACTGGCAGATATAATGATTCTTTATCTTGGATGGGGTGATTGATGATTTTAACAAGTAGAATTGCACACAAACTGCTTTTTACTTTTATCCCTAGGAGTGTTATGCTGAGAACTTATGAAAATGGTGACATGTTGCCAAAGAGAAACAATCTTTCTCATGACACAGCTCTCAGTCTGAGACAGTTATGATAATTAGTCCAGTGAAGATATCCAAGGAACCTTCTGTGTATAGAATTAGCTAATTAGCTAAGCAGTGCATGTTGTTGATAATAACTGATGTAGCTAAAATCTTACAATCAACAAGATCTAGTACGTACACAGTTTACAAGTATGCAGAGTCCTGGCATACTCTTGTGACATTCAACTTGTGCCAGAATGGATTCAATGTTTATCTCCACGATGATCAATCTATCACTCACAAAATTTGCTAATTAGCACTAAACCACATGTACTAAATAAAGGTTATCTTAATTATTATTCAAAAACATAGTTTAGACAGGACAACTAACAGTCTTGGTACTAGAATCTGCTATAGTTCTACAAATTCACTACAAAACACTTTCAATCAGCCTTAGTCGACTGTGACCGTACGTACAATGCCCAATGAAGGTAAGACCACTTACCTGAAAGCTGTAGAACCCAAGAAGTGCGCTCATACTGTGACCGAGATTACGCCTTCGTCATTCCCCGGATAGTCAATCCTCGCCGTGGAGAGACTGGTTTCAGACCGCCCTCAGGAATTTTACGTCATGTAGATACGGTTTCATGGTCACATAATGTCATGCAGATTATCTAAGTAGTTGTCGCTAATTGCCTATTTTGTTTCCCGGAGGTCTCGAGCCGGATGCCTCAGTCGTTGAGAAATCGTGAAAGAGCAGGTATGTTTCGTAGCTCTGACAGCCTGTACCTGTAGGAAGTTTATAGAAATAATCTAGACGTCTCTAGCTATAGGTTATTAATTATAGCTAATTCACGAAGTTGTCTCTCCAGGTTCAGTCGCTGTTGCCTCTCACTTTCCAGCTCGTCCGTTTGCTGCTGTATTTTCTCCAAGAGGTCGACTACATTTATGTTTGTGCTAGGAAGACCAGAAGAACACGGTCTCCTAGAAGAGTCGTGTGCTATGTCGTCGTTCACACGCTTCCTTTTCAGGCCGAAATATTTGTAGACACTGTTTCCTTGGTGCTTTGTCTTCTTTCTTTGTACTCTCCGCCCAAAGACATCTCTGACCATTTTTCCGACGTCAGCTTCGAGTAGAGGAGGCTTCTGGTGTGATTGCAATAGTATACTTACTTCTGCTTAGACGTCGTTTGTCAACGAACCTTCAGACTGCGTGCCGATCTCATAATGATTTTCGAACCTGCGTAATTTGTACGTTTGAGATCTCAATGCCTAGTGACGGATTCCATCAGTGAGTCTAGGATAATAGTTACCATTCGTGAAGTAAAACTGTAGTGACACCAACGGACTGCTCTTTGGTCTGCATGGTCAATCGCACCCTACACTGGGAACGATCACCGACTGCCTGAGCACTGTACATTAGAGTGGAGACATCTCTAGACTGCTCGATTGAACTAACAACTAGCATGCGTGATCGTTAGCTACCTCGTAAAGAACGGAATGTTTTGACGCCCCGTTTCCTTGAAAACCTGTTGTTTTGCAGTAGACTAGACACTGTATGGCCTAGCAACAGGCACGGCATACGTATTTACACAAGAATTGGATACCACTTACTAACAAATCACGATATTATGATACAAGCAGCGACCACTAAACGGATCCCGGGATCCGTTGATGTAACTCTGTCTGTTAGAAGGTATGACCTCTTGAAAGTTAGTTGCACCGGAAGAAGGCGGTCTGAAACCAGTCTCTCCACGGCAAGGATTGACTATCCGGGGAATGACGAAGGCGGGGAGAGACTGGCTCGAGTCTAGGTCCAGTAGGTCGATCACCTTTCCCACCGCCGTGCAACAGAAAAACTGAAGAGACAAAACCGGCTATTCAGTGGCATAAACATACAAAGCGAACCTTTCAACAGACATGACTAACATCTCAATTCGTCTTATAGAAACGCGATGTAAGCGACTGACCAAGATGTGATCCCGGATGTCCGAGTATTTGTCTCTCACATTTTTCACGTTCTGCCGTAACAACAGTACGATGAGCACTAATGTCACCCCGTAGATATAGTAGCCAGCGGTGATGACAACATTAGCCAAAAGAACGCCTCAGATCTGCGTCTGAAGAGAGAAAATCACTCGAGATCAGATGATCGAGATTATGTTCCGTGAGTCATCCGTCTTCTTCGTTGTCTGCGAGAGTAGACGTTGACAAGACAAAACCAACAATTTAGCGAAAGGAAGTCATATAAGGAGCCTATCGACAGAGATGACTTGCGTCTCAAACGGAGTTGTAGAAACGAGATGGCAAGCACTGACCGAGATATGATACTCTGTGACCGAGAATAGGTGCGATCAGTTTTCAATTTTACAGCAGCAACGTTACGACGGATACCGACTTGACCCGCTCGACCTAGTTGCTATCCAGTAGGACTATGACGCTGGCGTAGCAGCTAGGTCTGGCTGCAGCTATTTGGCAGAGAACGAGTGACGGAGGTTAGGAAATGACCGAGATTAGATCCGGGACTCTAGTTGGCTCAAGGTTATTATTATCTAAATCAATCAGTTTTCTTTCCTTTATCCTAAAGCTTGTATTTCACTTTGATTTGTACCAACCAATAGCACTATCAAGTTTCAACAGATTTCTTGACTAAAATGTGTCGGTGTGTGTATGTATGTATATGACATTTGCAAGCTAGTTATTGCGTTCTTGTTAATTGCCAGATGCATGCTCATACACGTATGTTTTCTGTTAGATCAATTAAATTGCTTAGACGTTGTGCTTTTCAGGCCTGTCTAAGCAGTTGAATGAGGTAGGTGGTGTAATTGCAACAGGATCATGCACTAGCATCTGTTAGTTAATTGCCTTTTTACTATGAATTTTCTTGTCAGAGTCTGTACCGTCTAATTAGCACTCCTGACTTTGGAAAAGGAAACTAGGAGAGCAGCTGTTCACTTACCAAGGATGACTATAGAGATTTGAAATTGAACCAAAATATTTTAGACATTAGACGGAATCCTTTCAAGTTGACCAATAAGGATACAGTGTGTTTTTCACGTGTTTGACGGAGCAGTGGAGCATGTTCTAGACATACATATCTATTAATGGATAAAGAGAGTTGCCCTAGGTATGACTGAGTAAGAATTTACTAAACGTAGGTTACCTGTTGTGTATTCTGGCTCCAGTCAGTATGAAACGATTTGGCTGCATGTGCTTTTTCTGTGTGATAAATTGAAGAACTTGTAGAATGCCAGCGTTTTAATGCCAGCGTCTCTCTACTCTAAACTGAATTCTGACTTGACCTATACCACTCCACGCTTTTCAAAGCAATCCAATGTGACTTCCACATTTGAGTCTAACTGTTCTAAGACAAAGCAGTGAAGAGGAAGAAAAGGTATATATATATATATATATATATATATATATACATATATATATATACATACATACATACATACATACATACATACATACATACATACATCTTTTTTCTACAAGAGCCCATAAGGCCCAGGTTAGATACAGTTACTAGGCACTTGCTACGATACTTTACAATCTAAATCTCTATCAGCAGTCACTATATGTCACCATGTGCTTCAACTTGCTGCTTGGACAGAACTGACACTCCGGAGAAAGAGGCAACAGACAGACAGACAGACAGACAGACAGACAGACAGACAGACAGACAGACAGACAGACAGACAGACATTGCAAAATGTATCATAGATAAAAGTTTAGATATATGTGACAGACAGACAGACAGACAGCTGGACAGACAGACAGATGGAGAACTTATCTTCAGCAGTAGGTATAACCATGCAAGCTCCAGGATCAATTACATATCATGACATCACAACACATACATTACAGAAACGGTTAATAAACATTTTTCATAGGCGTATAGGAATCGGGAAGCACCGGTTACACGCCCCCTCGTCTTTCCAGCTGTCAAGTGACCTGCTAATTAATAAATGTATTATGGATGACAGACCTAGAGAAACTGATAACATTGACATTACAGACGGCATTACTGCACTAACACTATAGTGTTAACTTAATGTAGTTTCCTGTCGTTTTGCTGTGTACATAGCATGCCTTTATGCTAATAAGTTCATATATCTTTGTTGTGCATAGCCATGCCCTCTTATACGCAATGTGTGCCCTTCAACCAAATCTAGGGTCTTACGCATATGATTCTTAAACTACCACACACAGTAACACAACAAGTAGACATTTGATGCAAACATCCGGGCAACGAACACGAGTGACAAGTTGCTAACTTAACTTCCCGGTTGTTTGGTAGACTGTGAAGGACTGCATTCACTGCTGGGAGTCGAATACTTTGTTTCCAAGCCTTACAGTGGTATGTTTGACGACATAAGTAACTCGTTTTCGTCATAGCTGATACATAGTACTCTAGTGAGTAATTAACAAATGTTTTGATCGAGGTAATTGGCAGCGAGCATTTTGCTCAGAGAGTGCAGAAAATGGGCGGGAGGGAGAAGAAGGGAAAAGGGGAAGGGGACATTTCAAACTTTAATTACCGTTTTGCAGTGTTCTCGCCCAAGGAACCTTCATGCGGCAATGCTGTCCGTACGCCGCCATTTTACCGGTTTGGAGGGAGGATTCACACTCCCACGAAGCAAGTTAGCAGCTTACGCTGCAGTGAGATTCTAGAGCAGCGTACAATGAATGTAGACGTGCCTTATACCAAGTCAACTACAGTAGAAACTGTCTAGATATCACGTACTCTACTCGCTTATGTGACCCCTCCCCCTGTTTTACTGGGAAGGGTCTGGTACAGTCGAATTCATGTTGTCGCGTTGTTGCTTAACCCATAAAAGGTGAAGTAAGTGGTCGTTTATTATATGCAGGTAAAGCGCTTCGGTAAAGGAAGCGCCACCAGAGTGAAGATGTACTGCCGTTCTCATTTCTGCGTGTCGTTCCAGCTGTAGTCTTGAGTAGCCAGCCCTTCCCCTTTACAATGAGAACGACAGGGTCTTTTTCAATCTGGAGGAAATTCCTTTGCCAAAACAATTACCAGCTTGACGTTCTTACGAAGAACTGGACCGAAACATAGGATATAATTAACGAGCCCATCCCACTCAGTCTGGAAGTAAAAGGATGAGATTTGACTACCTTGGTGCAGCTATTCATTCCGTCTTGTGTGCCTAATTGCTAGTTTATACAGGCAACAGCAACAGTTTTACGGAAAACCTGAACGTTTGACATTGTTTCAGCTTTCACAAACTGAAAACCTAGAGTCTTTGCCTTGTTATTGGTTCTGTTTGATGTGTGAGAAGGGCGCATCTAATATAAACAGCTGCAGCTATTTATGGTAAGGGTGATAATGCTTACACTTGACAGGCAGTATTCATTTTATGTCATGACTTAGTTAGCGTTTATTTATTAGAAAAAATTTGGGGGACAGCACTGCCTTATCTAGCAAAAGCTTGCTGACTTTTATGTTTTCTATTTAATGTATGTATAATTATGCGTTGATGCGCATGCGCAACAGAGGTATTTGATAGTCTGTTTGTGTTTGTTTCTGTGTGTGTACATGTGCATTGGTCGAGAGATTAAATGAGTGTACCTGGTCTATGACTGGGGCCCTAAGCAGCCATCGACTGTGACATGACCTCAGCCATTGGGGTCCAAATGAGACTGTGGGTGCTTACACCACCGTAACTGTTAGCTTCACAAGCCACTGCTCCTGCGAGTACCTGGCCCGGCTCCAAGACATTGCTAGCGCAGACCCAGAGTTTCTTTTGAGTAGAGCACAAGAGCCCAACTGTTAGCTGGGGCGGTGTGTGTGTGTGTGTGTGTGTGTGTGTGTGTGTGTGTGTGTGTGTGTGTGTGTGTGTGTGTGTGTGTGTGTGTGTGTGTGTGTGTGTGTGTGTGTGTGTGTGTGTTTTTGTGTGTGTGTGTGTGTGTGTGTGTGTGTGTGTGTGTGTGTGTGTGTGTGTGTGTGTGTGTGTGTGTGTGTGTGTGTGTGTGTGTGTGTGTGTGTGTGTGTGTGTGTGTGTGGTTAGTTCTTATAAGAGCTATATTAGTGAGCGTCTCCGCGTGGTGACCCCTAGGCAATAGTGTTTCATTCTGTGAACACTGGCTAAAGCTGAGTAGAGTCTTGGAGTTTTTTTATTTTGAGTGCAAGGTGTCGAATGATGACATCACTCAGTTCATGCCAAGGCTTCCTCTGAAAAGGCTTTGCAACCCTCTCAGGGCGAGTAAATGATGCACTTAGAGCAAGTCAGATGCGTGCAAGTTGTGCATGGCATATATAGCATCTTGGAACGTGAGAACGCTAGTTGATGTGGACGGAGTTCGCTAGGCGTTTCTGTTGTGATGTGAGTGTCATTGATGAGAGAAAGATAGACCAAGTTATAGAACTTATTAAACTAGACAAATACCAAGTCAGTGTGGTTGCATTGCAGGAGACCAAATGTTTTGGAATGGATGCTTTAGAATTGGGGTGTTGTTGTGTTGAAAGCTGGCAGAGATTTCCTGGCGTAGGGCAAGTAAGGCAGAGAGGTGAGGGGTTGCCATAGTCTTGTCTGGAGAAGCTGTAAATACATGGAAGACGGTTGGTAGTCAGTGGAAAGCTTGGAGCTCAAGGTGGGTTACTGCTACTCTGGGGATTGGCTGAGGAGGACTGCATATACTATCCAATATTAGGGGTATAGAGGCTTGTGGTGGATAAGCTTTCTTAGTCTTCAGTGACTTGTGGGTGGTACTCCTTCTTTCAAGAACTGCAGCTAGCATATCATTAAGGTATCCATAGGACTTTGGCTCCATTATGGGTTTAGCAATCCATTGCTTTTTGTCTTTAAGAAAGACAACTTTGTACCTCGCTTGTTCATGGGCTGTTGTAGCTGGCTCTGTCAATATTATTGTTGTGATTCAGAGCTGCCAGTTGGGTTCGAGCAATCATTCCTTTGTAACCACAGTGCAGCCTTTGGGACAGTACTTTAGTGTAAGGGAGTAGTACACTTCAAGAATTCCAGTTGATTAAATGAAAAAATTGATTAAGTTTGCCAATATCTTTTAATAATTATTTTGTCAAGGACAACTGACTTAGATGTTTCATGAGGAGGAGAACCTTTTTAACCACTTCTTGCCTTGTCTCTATTACTCAGATAGTTGCTGGTGGGTACATTCTAGAAAGTGGTCTGCACTCATAGCCCAAGTGTGTACATCAGAAATGTGATGAAGAATAGACATCCATTTCTCTTTGAAGATCTCTCTGTTACCATGGCAAGATGAAGCACACCACCACAAATGATTGCAAATTAATGGTATCCATGGAAGGAGGCTATCACAAGCTTTTTGCTTTCCCTGTTTGGTGAGCTTTTTAGAACCCTTTTAGAGACATGCCATATGTCTTACTGATGTTGAACTGATGGATAGTTTTTCTGCATAAAGCTAGTGATTTGTGGATGTCTGTCTGTATCTAATTGATGAATGGAAGGACCTTCATTCAACAAATATTGAAGTGATCTTTCAAGTTCTGTCTTTTCCATAGCTACAGAGTTGGCAACTTTACCCGCCTAAACCAACTGAAAGTCAAGTATCTTGTCTGTGTTTTTGGTCTATAATGGTGTATGCTCCATATTTAGCTGAATACCCTGGACTATCGCATCTTCCATCCCCAATAATCAAAAGTGGTCCACTTACAGACTTCAAAATTTCTTGTTGATGTTTCTTCCAGGCATCATTTGTAACTGGAAAAACATACTCATCCTGTATTCTGTAATTTGTTGATTCTGACAAAAACTGTAGTTTTAGAATCTCTGCAAATTAAGAAATTTATTGTAAGTTTCTCCAGAAAACAAAATTGCTGCAGAGACCATCAGGTTGCCAGCAGGCATTCCTGCAATGAATGGTTGTGATCTTATTGCCTTTCATGTCTTTTGGAACAGATGATGTTTACTGTTAAATGTGTACCTGTGCAGAATTGAGTGTGGCTAACGACAGGTGAGCCACAGACTGAACAAAACTGAAACAGTTCTTGAAGGCAGTCATTAGAAGCAATAAGTTTTGAAGCATCAGTAGAATTGGTCCTTTCAGTTAAAGGAGTTAAGTCGTCAGGCTCAGAATCAGCGACATCAGACAGGCTTTGATTAGAATCACTAGTATGAACACTGAACGATGGATTAAAGTCCCTGTCTAGGACAGTCTCTACTTCTTCTGATGCTACTTTTTTGACTAGCTGGAACAACTTCTTGGTTATCATCCGTGATTGCAAGATGACTTCGACTGACTTCAAATTTGACTTCCATTATGTCTGCTGTTACTGCCATGACTGGTTATGACGTCTGCATGAAGTAAGAATGGTCATGAAAGTTTCCCAGAATGTCATCCAGGTCATACTGTGTTCCTACCTCACGAGTAGGCTTAGGAACACAGGGGCGTAGCGTCCAGTCCGACCGGTCCGGCCATGGCCGGACCGGTTTTTGAAATATGCACTTTCGCCAGACGCTCAATGGCATCAACTTCCGTTTTAAGGGTATAGCCGATTAAATAAGTAATATATTTCTGCTCATTTTTGGAAAGTTCGATTAAGGTTATGAGCAGCAATAAGTATCAGTTTTAGAATTAGACATGGCTGTCATTATAGTTCTCGTTAATTAAAGTTGTCCCGCCCATCTACTAGCGTGCGCTACATTGTCCAGCCCACTAGCGCGCGCTAGGCCGGACCGGTTTTCATTTACTTCCTACGCCCCTGGAACATCAGCACAAAAATACTCTCTTGAGGTGCTTCTACTTCTTTATTATCTTCCTTTGCCTTTTTGCTAGATGTACCCAAGAGAATCTCTTCGACCGCCTATCACATGGTCATTTACTGCTTTAGTCTATTTACTAAATTTAAAGTGTTGGAGTGGATTATGCTCCAACAAAATAGAATAGTACTTGGTATGCATGCTACCTAAGCACAGTGTGTAACTGTATACAGGAATGTTTGCATGTTCAATTAAACTTCAGCGTTACTACTGTAATGTCTAATGTCGTCGCACTGGCTTGTTACAATAACAGAGTGTTGTGTTCAGATCCAGATTCTTTGTATAGGTATATACTTTCTGTCTACATGTTGTGGACATGTAGGTGTAATGTTACAATCCGTTACGTGTTGGTACACTACCCAATGTATACGTTTAGTAAGGTGAGGCGTGGCCATTACAGCTAGAAGAAACCTATTACGGAGCTTACTGTTCTTTGCGCTCGCTTCCTGCCGGTGGTACGTGGTGGTTTTTGCTCCATGAAAGAAAAGATTGTAGGCAACGCGTCTGGCTTGAGACGTCTCACGGTATTTCTTCCGAGTAGCTCAGCTTTTAGTTCACATTCGAAACATTCTGGAGTAAAGTGCTCAGAACAAACGCGGCTGTGCTTGGATACGGGTGGGTCTTTCAAACGAAACTTGACAAGCTATTATTTCAAGAAATCTGGCTTCTTGAGCTGTAGAGTAAAGAAACTCGCTCCTCGCTTGATGTCGATGTCTTCGTTACAGCAACCAAAGGCTATACAGTGTACGATCTCCTGCACGTGTGCTGAGGTTACACTCCCCCTATACTGCACGCGAAACAATGAATTCATGACGTCATCATTTACAATGGCGGCGCACAAAACAGTTACGACCCTTACTGTACAGGCTTCTACTGGCAATCAGAAAAGGGTGAGCGCTGTAAATCATTGATAGACGGATCACTCACACTGGTACCTTCATCTGAACCGTACATACAAAATCGTGGGAATTCTCCTTTAATTAACGATCTCCGAAAGTATACTAGACTCACCAACAGCTTTACCATTCTTCACCTTCTCAATAGCGTTTAAAAGCTTCCCTTTGTTGGTAATTCAGCCATTTCTGGCTGAAGTTGTCTTTGTCTTACCCTTTCCAACTCCTCGATTTTCCTTACTCTCTCTAAACAATCAAATTATCTCCCATTATTCGTATCCAAGCTCAGTCTTAGCCCCGTCACGCAATGCTGTCTTCAGGGTATCGCCACTTCTCATGTAAACACTTCGTCTCATCCCTCTCTGTGTGTAGCCTCTGGTTAATACTCCTCACAAAACTACCCATAGATGTCTCTCTGCCCTTTTCATCAGCACATCTGCCTTTTGAATTTGCCACACCCGATCTTCTCACTGCTGTTCTTGCAGCATCTCTACTAACTACTTACTTTCCCAACCAACACTTTAGCTCTCAACATGCTATGATCAGTGTTGCGATCAGCACCATGTGCGGACACAGATAGGCCCAGGCACTTCCCCTTATGGCCCTTCCTTATAATTACATAATCAACAACTTTAGCTGCTGCCAACTTCACTTGTGAATATATCTTTTCTTAAATCCGGTGTTGGAAGAGGTAGCCTCATTTATAGATGGGAGAGAAAAAAATTCTTTTCCAGCTTCATTGATCTCACTATATCCGTGAGGACCTCTCTCATACAACCAGTAATCATCATTTCCTCTTGAACTCACTCGAGCATTGAAATCACCCAGCATCACAAACACTCATTTGATGAAATAGACGACACAGCGGCTTGAAGATAGTCATAGAATTTATATTTCTCTTCTCTACTTGCAATGAATGTAGAAGCATATGCAACATGCCCTAGATCACCAAAGGAAACGGCTATAGAAAACTACAAAAGCGGATTTTGATGCTAGCTAGCTAAAAACTTTACACTGGTCACTGTGGCTCATCAAAACTTTCTTGAAATCCAACATATTCCCCAGTCTCTTCAGGAAAGTGCCCTTTGATAGAAGTCACAACACATGCTAGTATCACTCTTCTCACTCCCCTGCCCATTTCCCTGTTTAACCAGTATGTAAACTGCTGGTAAGATGTCAACCTCGGCAACCTGCAATGTCAAGTATCTACATTACACAAACGACTTCAGTACGCTCTACCGCAGTACTAACCTGCATGTTAGTGGCTCCGTGATAGAATCCTGTCTCACGTCAACCATTGTCACCACCGTTCCCTCCATTTAGGCACACAGAAGCAAAATCTTCCTGCTGAGTGATGCAATGTAAACCATGGAACATCCAGTCTAGTTCGTCCATTCTTGGCAACAAAGGCATTCTTTACCGGTAGGCATGATACCACACGTTCCACGGCTACACCACTCCGTGTTGCCCACTCTCTCGCCATCTCCAGTTGATCTTCTTCAGTCATCACCGTCTAGATTTACCTTACTATTTGCATCTTCCGTACTCGAAGAATCATCAACTACTCTACGCTCAGGCTCAAAAGGATAAAGTTCAAGGTCAGCCATGTCCAAGTCTACTACACCTGGCAGCTCCCACGTATATATTAGCGTTGTAAGTATTGTACGCATCATGAACTCATGACTTCATCAGTTAAAATGGCAGCGCACTACACAGTTACGCCCCCTTCTTAACAGGCTTCTACTGGCAATCAGAGAAGAGTGACCGCTGTAAGTCATTGATAGATGGATCAGTCACACTGATATCTTTCATCTGAACCTTACATACAAAATCGTGGGAGTTCTCCTTTAGGACTACATCAATTGGATATGAGTTTAAAGATTACTAGACTTGGTGCATGATGTGTGGAAGAGAAGGAGTGCTCTAAATGATTGGCGTGTGGCTATCTTAATTCCTATTGTTAAGAAAGGTGATTTCGGCCGCTGCGACAGTTGGAGGGGAATTTCACTGTTGGATGTAATCGGAAAAGTTGTGGCCGGGATCCTACAGGAGAAAGTACAAAAGTTAGCTGAAGATGAGTTACCTGAGTCGCAGTTTGGCTTTATGAAAGGGAGAAACTGTGCAGACATGACCTTTACTGTATGTCAGCTAGTGGAGAAGTCATTGGAACATGAGTCTAAGGCCTTTGAGGTAGGCTGATGACTGTATCCCAAGGCATGCAATGTGGAAAGCATTAGAGACACTGGCGTACCTGAAGAGACACTCCAACTGATGACGTATTTCCATCAAGACATGAAAGCAAGTTTTCGTTTGGAAGGAACAATGCAAGAGGAGAATGATGTTCAAAATGGTCTGAGAAAAGGTTCTCAAGTGTTGTTCTATTTGTACATATGTTTGGCTGTAGAAAATAGGTCCGTTAGGGTGGAAGTAATTGAAGGAGTGGCCATTACCATCAAGTACGAAAAGGACAAGGAATTGTTCAGGAGGTATATTGAAAACGTTTGCAAGAGTAAGATAACAGAGTGTCAGTTTGCTGATGATGTGGCTCTTCTTTCATCATCAACGCCTGTTGCCCTTGAGGAAGAAACCTTGAGATGGTAGATAAATTTTCTTATCTTGGGTCTGTCATTACCAGTTCTGGACTAATGACCTTGAAAGTAGACAAAAGCTGGCCAAATCATCAAGGACTTTTGGGGCTCTGAGAGAGACGGTCATCATTATAAATACATTAACATAACAACAAAGACGAAAATCTACATTGCGTGTGTTATGTCTATGCTGCTTTGTTGAGCAGAATGTTGGGTCCTTCTCAGAAAGAAAGTAACGCAGCTGAACGCCTGTCACCACCGATGCATTAGAAATATCTTAAGCATTTCCAAAAGGAACAGTGGTCTGAGCACATCACAATGGCTGAAAGTGAGGATGAGGTGGGGAGATGAGGAAACTGCATCTGAGAAGGTGAAAAGAGAAGATTGGAGTGGCTGGGACACCTAGAAAGATGCCAGACCAGAGAATACCGAAACAACCTTATTTGGATGGTTGCCTCACCCCGTTCAAGATGTGGTTCAAAGAAAAGATGGAGAGATATGACGAGAAGACACTTTATGATGAGGAATGGTATGATGAGGCTGCAAGTCGAGAGCAGGATCGATAACATTGTGTTGTGATGGTTTGGAACATTGGAGAGGGAATGGGGGTACGCACTGCGGTCGAAGACAGGGATGTGATGTGTGAGGTGCGCTCTGGTATCTTTAGAAGACATAATGACAAGGGCAGGCACAAGTGTATGGAAGAAAGAAAGAAACGTAGGGTTAAAGAACAACAAAGTGCAAGCCAATGTTCAAACTGTTCAAATGGTTCAGAAGTAAAATAGGATTGACGGGGCACAGATATTTATATTTCTAGCAACTTTGTTGCCTCTTAGAGGCAAGCGGGGGGCGATGCTACGTAGCTGTGTATCAGGACCGGACAAGTGTGTGTGTGTGTGTGTGTGTCTGTGTGTCTGTGTGTGTGTGTGTGTGTGTGTGTGTGTGTGTGCGCGCGCGCATTTGTTGTCTGTTGCTCAATTGGTTAAAAAGAGCATTTGGACAACGGCAACATTCGAGACCTTCAGATCATAAGACCCAAGTACGGGATGGCCACAGACTTATTTTACCTTAGGCAAAGAAGTCACACGCTATTGCTCTATTCAACTCAGGAGTTTAAATGAGTACCTGGTCATTGACTGGGGCAGGACATCAAGCACGGGTTCCTGTGGGCTTGAGGGCCAGTACCGAGGCTGCGCCAAAGTTAGTGCCCTTGGATGCTCTGCCCAAGCACCGGGGATACGTCAGCGCAGCCTGAAACTCCGATTAGCGCATGAGGGCCCACCTAGAAATAGGCAGGGTACCAGAGTTCAATATTAAGTACTAAAGAGCATATCCATCTATTTGTGCGCGTGCGTATGTGTGTGTGCTTGCGCGCGCGTGTGTGTGAGTGTGCGTGCGTGCGTGGTGTGTGTGTGTGTGTGTGTGTGTGTGTAGCTCAATTGGTTAGAGTTCATTTGCAAAATGGAAACATTCGGAACCTTGCACGGTTGCAAGTTCAGATCGAAGCGATAGCGAGATATGGCATAATTTCCTTAAATAGGCAAGAAACCTTACACACAATTGCTTCTCTCGACTCATGAGTATGAGCACTGGGACATTGACTGGGGTGGACAAGACCGCTGGCTTGGCAGTAACATCATGCAGACGACGGGTAGCTTGTGAGCTTTGGTGTTTAGTTCCAGAGTTGCGCCATAGTCAGTGCCCGTGGAAGACTCTGGCCAAGCTCAGGTGGAATTTAGCCTTGGCGCTAAGCCTCCACGTAGCGTATGGAGGCTCTGTCTGTAGAGGCAGATGGGGCTATCTCCGCAACTGACCTTAGGGTCGACGTCAAACGACGTGGAAGGCTTAGCATTTGTCCATTTGTCCAACATTTTGTGTGTGTCTGTGGTTGCGTGCGTGCGTGCTTGCGTCTGTGTTATTCTTTATCCACATGCACGGTAGGTTTTTCAAAATGATTTCTACAAGTGGTGTTGTGTTCAGTTTTGTTTCGTGGATTTGCGAGATTAATCTTTTTTCCTTGTATTTTGGGAGATTTCTTGGCACGCACGCGCCGTAGATCGAAGTATACAGCAATCTGCCCGTGTCTTTGTCCTAATGAACTTTAAATGCTCATTTGGTTGCTCACTGAACCACCTTCAACCTGGTGTTTTGATAATTTATTGCTGTGTTGAGCTGTGCACATCCAGGTCTATAGTTTATCTTTCACCAACAATTTTCGATATTCAAATTTATGAGGTGAACTAACTAATGAAATTTATTACAAAAAGGGAAGTGACAACAGTTTAATACATACATTAGCATGTACATACATCCAATTCTAGATTTTCTGTTTGGTGAAACTTAGCGACACGTGTTGGCATTCTTGTCTATGTAATTAATTTCTTCATATAAGCATGTTACTAAACAAAGAATGCTCAATTGCAATTCATCAGACCTTGTATGCATGTTCACTCTACCAGCTAGTTAGTAGATTGATCTCAGCAGACGGTAGTCCAATCACGATGATTTTTGTACTATTACTGATGTATTGTTATTTCATGTTGCAGCTTCACGTCCTTCTGAATGGATCTTTCAGGAAGATCAGTGAAAGATCTTACCAGAAACGAGACTTTTGAGTTGAAACTACCGAAAATAAGTTCTGAAGAAGGAATTATTGTCCCTGTGTTGGACTCTGCACAGTTTAGCAATCCTCATCAGAGCCCAATGATGCCTAGCGAGTCATCATGTAAACGTCTCATTTCACGTCTCCTCAAACTCGATGAAAGAGAACGAAGCAGTCACGGGGTAAAGTTTCAGTTTGGTATCTTCAGACTGCAGGGTCTACAAGAATTCATTGCAATGCATAAAGCAAAAGACGTTGCAAAGGAGGTATGTTATATTCATGCATGCATACATACAGTTACAAAATTAAGGTTCGTCCACACTGACAACTGGATTGCGATATCTGACCGCAAACATCGCGTCCACACCAAATCCTAATCCACATCGAGAGGTGTATTCGATTGACATCGATCACGATCGCTTGAAAATTCTTAGATAGTCCATGGGCCCTACTTCTATGTACGCTACGACTGCAGCGGAACATGTAAACTTTCTCGCTCTTCCTTGACCTCGCTATAATTCGAATTGCCTGACATTGCTGTATTAATTAACGCTTTCCACAATAGAAGCAAATCACCCACAAGGACACATCGGGCATATTAAAATATATCAGTCACACCATACCGAAAGAGAGGCGAAGATATCCCTTTCAAAGTGCAGTGTAGACGCTCGAGATCACAATCGGATTGCGATCCATTTCTAGTCTAGTGTGGACTGGGCCTTATGTTGTTTCTTCCCAGTAAGCATGTGGCAGGGTTGTGACCTCTGTCAACGTAGACGCATCTATGACGCAGTGAAAATGGACCGACAGCCACTAGCGTACAACTACAGGCTTAAACGACTACAGTTAAGAACATTAATGAAAACTAGTCGAAACTGCTATATAATATATATGTAGAAACTGCTATCTATCTATCTGTCTTTTTTTTTTTTTTGAGACACAGGTTGGGTGCACCAGCACGTCAATATCACCCGGGGACCAAACCCGGCCATTCCGCCAGCCACAAGAATTTCTTCTTGTGACTCCTGTCTGAGTCGTATTTGGACAGGTCTCATGTATGATAATCATTAGTGTTGCACGAGAAGTAAAAACTGACTAAGTGAATGCGATCTATGGTGCCCCGGCCCGACTCACGCCGAGGTGCGAGGTGTACATGTTAAGTCCATCACGACCGTTTTTATGAAATGTGGACATACACACAGACTGACTACACGGTTATAAATGACTGACTGAGTGACTGACTAGATCACATGTTTTTTTTGGTTTTATATTGGTATACCCAACAGAGGAGACAGGCGGATGTCAAGGCCGCCGTCGCCATCCTCAAAACACAAGGCGCACGGCCTATCCGGTGGTCTCCATTGGCGAGAAAAGAAATCAATTCTCGGCGGACGGTGAAGGCGGGCTTCGTGCCACTCCTCCACGATCCGACGCCTGATGGCCGACGCCGTTACACTCAATATGCTATTAGAATTTAAAGAATTACGATGTTGCCAATAGGATGCGATGAAGGTCCAGACGATAAACGATGCGGGTGATGATAGCGATAGACCACACAAGAACGGAGCAGTCAAAAGAGTCACATCGGACGGAACGTCCGACAGGAAGCAAGTGAGAATACGTCGTAAAGAAGGCTGGAGAGACCTCGCCGACGGACAACGAGCGAAAATATGCTCGAGATCAGCCCGTCCGTCGCCACACGAGTTACAGGAGGTGTCGTGAGAAGGTCGGAAGAGTGTCAGACGGTCTGGAGTCGGAAGGACGCGATGGAGAAATTTGAAAGCAATATCGTTGGAATACGGGGTGTCCAGTCTTGCATCCTGAAGAGCGGAGCAAGCTGTCGACCAGCCCTCCGACCAAGAAGGGAGCGTCCACTTATCCTCGGCCATTGGTGTGACATCTCTGCATTTTGCCATCTGAACGTACATTCTCTTAGAGGAAAGAGGAATCGGCGTCTTAGGTGGAAAGGAAATCGATAACAGTGACGGAGTGGCTTCGGTGTCGGGCAATGTAAACCAGACGGCTGGTATGGCAGTGTGCAGTTTACGCACAAAGCCTTTAAGAAAGTATGGTCCGACTTGATATCGTTGCTGTAATCGTGCGATCTCTTTCCACCTATTGTTCTCTCGTAGATCACCGACAGTGCACAGTCCCGCTGTCGCCATGCAACGCGAATAGAACGGTCTGCCGCTCGGATCGGTGATGTTTGGGTTGTCAATTGTCTGTAGAACGCTGGTCAGGCGAGACGCTAATAGTTTCGTTAAGATTTTATAATCGACCGATAGCAGTGATATCGGGCGCCAGTTCTTGAGGTCCCGCCTTTCTCCTTTTTTGTGTAACAGTCTGATCACGCCTGTCCGCTGACTCGTGCCGAGTCTACCCTTACTTAGAGCCGCATGATACACATCGAGAAGATCTGACTCGAGCAGACTCCAGAAGCGGCGGTAGAATTCCACGGGAATGCCGTCGACGCCAGGAGATTTATTGCTCGCCATTGAAGCCAGCGCCACGCGCATCTCTTGCACAGTAATGGGTCTATCTAAGTATGCGCTGTCTTCCTGTGTCAGTCTTCGATCAAGGCTTGCGGTCAGTCGATCGGCTGATTGTTGGCAGATAGAGGTGGCAGAATACAGACGTTCATAAAAGGAAGCCGCTGCTTCTAACATGCCCTCCGTCTCGCTGTAAGTGCTCCCGTCGTGAGTCAGATCTGTCATCGTATTTTCCGTCTGTCGTTGCCGTTCTAAACGGGCATAAAAGCGCGCCGACTGTTCTCCTCGTTCGATCCATTGTAGACGAGAGCGTACCCTGGCACCAGCGGCATCCAAGCGGTCCAGAGCGCGCAACTCATTTTCGGTTCGAAGAAGACGATCACGTGTGCTTATATTACGATCCTCTCGTTCGGCCGACAAGCGGTTGTGACACTCGAAGAGTGTGGCTTGGAGATGTCTCCTTCGGCTTTGCCTCCTTCTCGCACGTTCTTCACAGTGAGCGCGAGTGAGATCACGCAAGTAACACTTACCCACCTCCCACCAATCGACGATCGAAGGAAACCGTTCTTTTTCAAATCGCCACTCAGTCCAAAAGCTCTCGACTTTGCCTACAAATTCGCCGTCTGTTAATACGTCTACGTTCATGTGGAAGTAGCCAGGACCTCGGTTCGTATTGGTTTGCAGAGGTATGAAAGCGCGTACCGCTAAGTGGTCCGACCACTGCCACGGGTCTATGCGGACCTCGCTGACGTTGAGACAATCGTCGCTGCACAGTATTAGATCCAAACGACACATCTGCGTAAACCGATCGTTATGTCGTTTCCACGTGAAATCTCTACCGTTTGGATACCTAGACCGATAGACATCTTTATAGTTAAAGCTCTTGATCAACGAGCTTAAACGACGGGTACCGGGATCGGGTCTGTCACTCGAGGCATTGAATTTGTCTAAGCGTGGATCCATGACAGCGTTGAAATCTCCCAGGATCCAATGGTTCGACTGTCCCACGAGAGGTTCTACTCGAGACCTAAGAAATTGTACTCTGTCGACACTCGCACAGGGGCTGTATACACACGTAATGTGGTAGACACTTCCCTCTATTCTGACCGATGCCGATATCAGTCGTCCGTCGTTATCTCTGCCAGTACAGGACAGTTCGGAGTGAGCGCGCTTGGAGAATAGAATAGCAACACCATTTTGCTGCGATGTTCCCAGATTGCATAAGATATCATAAGAAGGAAAATCTTTACTATATTCTTGAGCTTCCTCATCTGTAGCCCAATGAGTCTCTTGAACACCAACAATATCAACGTGGAGAGAACAGAGAAAGCGATTTAGAGCAAAACGCTTGGACGGGTTACGAAGACCATTGACATTTAAGGTAGCAATAGTTAAGACCGACATGAGGACACTTAAGTCGAGGGGAAGGAGGAAAAGATGACTAGACGGAAAGAGTGGGACAGAAGGGAACAATTATTGGGTGTCGGGAAGTGTAGCGATCGACTCGGGAGCATCGCTACTCTTTCTGAAGTACGGGGAATCACTTCGCAGCTTTCTCATAACCGTCGTACCGTCACGCATGCGATAAGGCATCATCGGTTCTCCCTCGTGAAAGATTACATTCGGTTCTTTCGATCGTGATCTGCTCCGCATCGACCTGCCCGGCGATGAAGAAAGGCTTCTCGCATATCTCTGTGTCTGTTTCCTGCGTTTACTTCTTTTGGGAGGTGGTTCGACAAAGACAGGGTTGTCCTTATCGCCCGTGTCGAAGTAACTGTGATCTCGGTTAGCCGATAAGGTTGCCTCCGCCCAGTCGGCTGTTCCGGAGGTCTGAAGACTAGTCGTAGCGACGGAGTGGGAAGAGTCAGCGGAAGGGTTTGTAACTTTGTCGTTTACGTGAGGATCGGGCGCACAGTGCGAAGTTTCGTCGGGAGTGCTATCGTCAGCCAGAGTTGGTGCTTGTGCAGGGGGCCTGCCTTCTTCATCGTTCTGGGAAGTCAACTCTTCCCCTACCACTTCCTCGGACCCCAGAAGAAGGTCCGAGTTGTCCACTGTAACAGAAGACGAGGGCGCGCCCAGAGAAGAGTCGCGTTGTCCGTCGCCGTCTAGGATGGGGTGGTCTACTTCTAGATATGGCAGTTCGGGTGTGCCAGCACACGATCTACCGTCGTACGTCCAGGGCGAGTCGGCTCTCTCGCGCAAGGGATAGGGTTCCGAGGCATTTGTGTCGGCATCCATCTCTGCCTGGTAGTCGTGTGAACGAGTGTCCGGTTCGGGACAATCTCTGACTAAATGTGATGCACTCTTGCAGCGATAGCAATGCCTCACCATTTTTCCGCACACTCTCACTACCAGATTGTAGTGACCGATCGTGATTAGACTAGGAAAGTCGTCGGCTGTACAATCCTTAAACTTAAATAATCGGACACCCGTTTCGATGGTCGGGTGTTTCTTGCTGGTTAGTCTTCTCGTCGATACGAGTGTGCCCTTCCTGCACAGTATGGAAGTCACGTGACTATCATCCATTTCAAATGGCATCAATAATGTGACTGCTGTGTACTGAGTCTTCGGTTTTTGTACGCATTCGCAGGCAAAATGCCTTGCTTTGACATCTACTCCGTGTGTCAGGAGTGTCTCTTTGGCTATTTGATTCTTTAGTGTTACCTGGTAGTGATGACGCTGCACTCTGGCTATGCAGCTTACTTCGTCGACGCGTACGTGTTGCAACACCGCGTCTTCTACTTCGTCATATGACACTGCGAGGCTTTCGTCTATTCGAATCCTCAGTGACATGTCGCGTACAATGTGCGCCGCCATGTTGACTTTGACGAACACGAGCGCAGTCACTCGTACGGCAGAGAAACTCTGCGCACAAGATACAAAACGACGAACAGACACGCAACAGACCTGAAACGGTTGGTTTGCTGTCTGTCTGCACGACGTTTCCTCCTAGACTGAGACTTCTTGATCACGTGTCACTCGGTCAGACCAAGACAATGAAAGAAAATTGACGTCAAACGACGCGTTCTTTCTATCAAACAGTAGCTAAAGACATCAGCTACTGAAATGCGATGGACAGCTGGAGCGAAAAACTCTCCAAAGCAAGAAAAGACAACAAAATAGGGAGCTCACAGAATACGTGCACACCCTATCTATCTATCTATCTATCTATCTATCTATCTATCTATCTATCTATCTATCTATATATATATATATATATATATATATATATATATATATATATATATATATGCTATCAGCAATGTCTTCCTTTGTCTTTAATCCTTCAAGAAATTCCATGGATTCTACACTATTCTCTAACCACACTGTATACATAGGCACATAATAACAGATGTTCTAACAAGAGCCCCGCCGTTGTATGCGAGGTAATACAGTATATTCCGTTATGCAGCCGATAAAACAAAAGAACTAAAAAAAGTATGCTTTCTCAGTATCTACTTCTAAGGTATAATACAAACAAGCAACTAGAAAAATGAAGAAGTACTAAAGTGCTAAACCCGCTGCTCGGAACAGATACTTCATACGCAAGAAAGGACACGCATGACTGGACTGCCACCTGTACAGTGCGCTGCCAATTAACATGAAGATCGTGAGATGGGGGCTGGACACATTGACTAACACTCTCAAGTGGCATGGTAATTAACATCAGCGATAACGTGATTGCATGCACTACATTTCAATTTTCCGATTACTGTAACCTTAGCGTAAAAGCGTCTGGGTTTAATTAATGAAAACAAATTAACTGAGCAAGTATCAGCTACTTGAGCAATTCAATCCATACTTGTGTAGTTACTTGTGTACAACGCCGCTCTATATGAAGTATAATTTAATTGAATGTTGCCGTTGTTTGCTAGGTTGCTAAAGAGCGAGAGTGGTTTCAGCAATGCTGTCAAATCCCAGAAGGGTTGAACGTAACAGTTACTGATCTTCACCAAATCGAACATTTGAAGGACACTCTATGGAAAAAAAAACCTTCTTCAAAAGTAGCGGGCGATCTAACGTGCTACCAATTATCACAACTTGTCTGCGATAGATGGGTTACTGAAGATCATTTTGAAAACATTTGTGATATCATTAATCAATCGCAACAGCAAACTATCTGTCTTACACTATCCGAATTCAATAAGTTTAGATTGCAAGAGTACACGATGACTGCAGTGCAATGCAGGCAAAACATCAATCTTGTTATAATGATAGTAAACGTTTGCATTGATGTTACTTTGGGAACTTCTTTGGCATCTCACTCAAAACAGTGTGGTAACCATTGGGTAGTCGTGGCGTACGATTTGAATGCTAAGGCATCATTTTACTGTGATCCATTGGGATATCCTGTGCCATCCAACCTGGCTGTAGAAACACAGCAAGCACACAATGAACTAGGAAATATTTTGGGCAAGCAAACCGGCCTATCCTTTCCTATGACAGCAATGCACCAGGCACAGTTTGACACAAAAAGAAGACACGTGTGCTCAAGGCACTGTCGCAATTTTCCTGTGCAAATCTGTTCGTCTGCATGTGGTGTGATCGCAATGTGCTTTCTTGCAATTGCATCTTTTTGTTCAAAAGTAGTTTGGCAGTATATATGTTCTTTAAAGAATGATGCTGACGTAACACGGTCACTCTTGACGGTCTTTTTTCATGTCAGAAGCTATGCTCCCTATTTGAGAATAACCTTGGCAAGCTGGATTCTAGAACAAAAGATAGACATCTACAACTTAGTGGACACCAGAGTGCATTCAGATCCAAACCCGTCATTAAAACTTAAGAGAGAAGAAGAAATGGAGTGGCTTTCCCAAAAGGTAGTTTTACAAAGTTAAAGCCTGTAATATAGCTAAATACCAGTATGCTGTACATGTTTTACAGCAACATCAAGACACAGTTAGCCATGGGGAAAACGAGGCTGTTGGTGAAGTAATTGAGAAGAAGCACAGTCTTGACTACCAAAAGGTAAACAAATAGACTGCAAGTGTTTTAGAAAGGGATGAGTACAAGAACACACATTTACAACAACTAAAGACCAGCATGTAAGTTGATAGCAAAGCAAGTAATGTAGCAAGACAAAACTAACTATAACGCGTAGTATCTTCTCTTTACTTTGAACCTACGTAGATTTAAGTTTTTGCAAAGTACAGCACGTCTTATGAATGCACACACACACACGCACGCACGCACGCACGCAAGCAAGCGCGCACGCACACACACACACACACACACACACACACACACACACACACAAACACACCATCCATCCATCCATCCATCCATCATATTCTGCCTTTATTTGAGTAGAAAGTTATTTTCCTTGTGGTTTTGCAGATCAATTGATTGCAGATCTGCAGAGTAATCAGCCCTACGAGACTGTTATTGCTGAAGTTCAGGCATCCACACACACACACACACACACACACACACACACACACACACACACACACACACACACACACACACACGCACGCACACACACACACACACACACACACACACACACACACACGCACACACACCACACACACACACACACACACACACACACACACACACACACACACACACACAAAAACACACACACACACACACACACACACACACACACACACACACACAAACACACAAACACATACTGTACAGAGAGAACTGTTAATATATATATATATATATATATATATATATATATATATATACATATAGTAACGATGAGCTGGTTAGATTATTGATTATTAGTTAGTATCCCGTTGAAGACAAATGAAATGTAACGGAGTGTCCCGTCCGGAGATATTCCGTTCAGAGATGTATATTCGGGCAGCAGGAAATGAAGATGTATAATCGGTTTCCCCTATATGTGCAATCTCACGTCTTGTTTCACACCCATTTCGACAGTCCTGTTGGATGTGTCACTTTGAAGACGTTGCTGCATTTGCAGGGAACAGGCGTATGGAGCTTGGTAGCAATTCGAGTTGCGTACGAGGGCAAATGCAAGTAGTCGTATCTTCAACAACCAGGATATACTAAAAATATCTTGCTCTAATAAACGTCTCAGGCAAGAACGACACGTATATGGGCAGTTCAGATTCGGTGGAGATCGATGCGCCGTTGCTGAGAAATTCGAGCGCGAGTCGAGGCAGGTTCGATCAGCTGGAAATCGCGTCGTCTCCAGAGAATTTCAGAATACGAAGATAGCCTCACTGTCGAGCTCCATCGATTTAGCGTATCGGAGCAAAATTCGGTGGCGCTAGGACCCATCGTTATAAAGATCTTTTCTTACACACATACACTCACAGAGACACCGCTCGAGAAGGTCGCTTGCTAGAGTAGCGGAAAGGAGCGGCAGTTTGGGAAGACAAGAGGGCACAAAGATTCAAAATTTAGGCACACGGTTCATTTTTCCATATTTATATTTTTGGTCCTTTTTATCCGCGTTCATTAAAGTGGATATGAAAGTTAAACTACTACAAAGACGAATGCATGCATAGCATACAGTCGCGAGTTGTTTTATGGACTTATAGTTAGTACAGTTGATGTTGAAATTCGTCGTTTCTACGTTTGGGTCAGTGGTTTTTAATTTTGAAGAAACTATGCACTTTTGTCAGTTCTGTTTTGGCCTTCTTTTGCATTTGTAGCGTGACGATTTGATGTTTAGGACGTTTCGTTGCATGAAACTGCATCTACGAGTATGGCACAAGCGGTGCGATATGGTAAGTACTACACATAATAGTATTTAATTTGATTGTGTAGTAATATTTGTTGCATTGCTGCATGTAGATCAGCAACAGTCAATGTGCATTCCAACTAGCCTGTATGCAATAATTCAGAAATCTTGCGACTACCATGATATCGAGTCCAAACAATTGGTATTTGATGAGGAACAGCTTTACAGGTTGTGCGAAGATCAAACAAAAACATCCGTGCAGACTTGTTCAAAAACTGACAGAAAGAGAATTCTCTTTGCAGAGCTGACGAATGAGTACGACATTGTTGGATTGTGCGGTCAATGCTCACTTATCGCTGAGTATTTACTGCAAAGAAACGAAATTTCCCAAAAACTTTTTGAATCTTTACAAAAAGATGCTAACACGCTACCATTTGGTTTGTACTTTTGTACTTCAAAAAGTGAATATCCTGCTTTATGCATTCTTTGGAATCCAAATGACACCACTGAGTTTGAGTCAAAAGCATTAGTTTTGCTTAGAATATTGTGTCAACAAACTTCTGCGATTTGGGTATTTGACAATACTAATATTGAAACTCTGAAGGCTGTTGCAACAACAAAGACTGAAGTGAAACGTTCAAGGACAGTGATGAAACAAGGTACACTTAAATTGCGACCAGGTTATTATAGTAAATAGTTTTATGTTATTGCTCTACGTTTGTAGATGTCTTTAACGAATTGGTTGGTAGTAACGCTTCGTTTGAGCTCAAAGGTGAGCCTAGAACCGACAATACTGGCTACCAAGTCATCTCTAGCAGTACGAGATTCTGTTTCCTTTCGGAGACGGTTGGCGTAACAGTCGAAAACCAGAAGATTTCAAAACCAGGAACGTCAGACTGCTTTCATTACAGTGGCCATTTTACCGAAATTGTTACACAGATGGAAAATTTTTTAGTAGAATTTGTTGAAGTTCGTGTTTCAACGCCATTTGCCAAAAATTTGATTCAAGAGAGGCTAAACATAAGCTCCAAGTTGCAGCAGAAATTAGAAGCAGCTGAAGAATTTCTGCTTTGGCTATGCCCAACGGCAGAATTTGTGTTTAGAAAGCAAGCGGCTCTTTCTCTCTTAACTGTGAGAACAAGCACAACCTTGATGGAGAACTTGCTGGACCACCAGGACAACTTCCAACTGTTCTTTTGTAGCACTTGTGATAGTATCGGTGATAAATTGAAATGTAGCAAATGCAGTAACACTGGTGTTTCAACTAACAAAAATTTTAGAGAAGAATGGAATCGCTTGTCTAAACAGAAACAGAAACAGGAAGTTAAAGACTCAAAAATTCCTGATGCCAATATGAAATATGTGAGCGAATGCATTTCATTTCTGACAGTTGTAGAAACTGCTATGCGCAATGCTGCTGAACAGCAAGAAAATGGAAAGATCAGCTCTCAACAATTTGAAAAAGATTTTTTAAAATCGTTTGAACATCTCCTACCAACAAGGTATAAACCGCAACCCTGTCAGAACTCGTCCAGCAATCGTTGGACAATCAGCCTGTTTGCCCTTTGGAATAAAGTATGGCGCAGAAATGGACATGGTACGGAAGAACGTATTGAAAGCAGCCAAATCAAATCAAATGCTCTAGAGACATACACTACGCCTAGATCTCATTTTCTGTGCAACTTTGCTTTTTGGAAAGACCTTGAGATAGATAAACTGATATTGACGAGTTTCCATAGTAACCCAGGATGTGCGACATTTTCTTTGTCTGGCCACGTTGTCGTTAGTTCACAACCTTTACTTAAGTTACACGACAACATTACTTACCAGCTAAATCGTTATGTTTATGCGAATGAAGTTCTTTTTTGTTTCGTCGATTCTCGTGGTTATGTTTGCGTCATATCCCAGAATCCAATTAGTTTGAATAAAGCTATTTTGATCTTTTCAATTTTGAAAGCAAAGCCACGCACTCCTTCTATACATTATCTTGATAGTAGCGTGCCATGCATTCAACATGCAGCGTATATCTCTGATGTGCTACATCTCATAGCCATGGTCTCTCCTTCAATAGAAAACACCCATAAATCTAGCGTGGCTTCAATACAAGTATTGTCCAACGAAAAGGGCAGTGGTGACATTTTTCAATTTTCGGTAGCTCGAAGGTCAGCTTCTAAAGAAATGTTGAAGATAAGAAGCGTACAGTTTATTCCATGTCTGAGATTTTTAAGCATTTTATACGAAGACTCGTTGGTTGATATCTGGAAAGTCGAGTCTGTAGAACTGCGCTTCAGAGTTACTTTTCTACAAACTTTTGATTGCTTATCTTATTCTCCAGATGGCTGCCAGTTTCTGCTGGCCAAAGCTACAGATAGGGAACAACTTAACATTTCAGCGTACCGGATGTGTACACTGCCAGGAGATAGACAAGTAGATGAGACATGTCGTCTGTCATCGATAAATGTGCGCACAAGTTTGGATTCTCTAGCAAATTGCTATTTTCTTGCTACAGCCGTTGCCAAAAGTGAAATTAGAATATCTTTTGTGAACGTTACAGCTACTGTTATTCTGAATTGTAATTTCCCACTGGACCACAGAAAGATTGATACCAACTTGGTCAAAGGCAATGAACGCAAAATTAGCAAAGCGCCACTTGAGGCCTTTCAAAATGCCCTTCAAGAGTGTTTACGGGTATTTCCCACTAAGATACCATGTGACTCAAACGATTTAAACTTTGGTGAAGAACTGGTAGTGATACGAAGGGATGACGAAGATTGGTCAGATCTCGAAATTTCTTTTAAGAAATGGCTTGGATCACAAATCATTTCCAATATCAAAATGCAAGGAAAGAGTGCTAAAAAATTAACATTTTTAAAAAATGTTTTAGTGAAGTCAATGAAAAGTTTGAATAACCACAAATGTCGGAAAATGTTCATTTTCGGAAACTGGATAGTCAAACTTATTTGTCTGCTACCTGTGCAGATCGTTCGAGCAAATGAAAGTCATGTTTTGCCAATTAACGGCGGGGTCAAGGTCATGACTGTGGAAAGATTGTCCACGAAAAAGGAAAACCGACGTGTTTTACCTCGATCAAACCTTTGTGATGGTATGGACTTTGGTCCAATCGAGTCGGTCATAGAGCACTACGGAGGTCGTGTCAAGGTGATTTCTAACATTGGTCGCACTTCGACGGGCAGAAGTTATCTTGGTAATCATCTTTTTGGATCACTCTTTGAAGTAGCGCCTAGAAAATGTACGAACGGTGTTTGGATGTCTTGTCGTTCTTTGACGTGTCATTGTAGCATATGCACAAACATTCCAAAAGATCGTCGCGCTTCTACTCTTCTAGTTGCATTTGATGTAGAAGGTTTTGACTCAATAGACTGCGTTCTCAGGGGTGACAAGCTATTGTCTCAGTTAGTATTTTCTCTTAGTTCAGTAATCTTGCTGAATGCGCGTGAAAAGGCGTTGGACAAAAGCATTCAAAAAATGTTAAAAAGTTTTGCATCTGGAGTCTCTGAAACTTGCACAGCCGACTTGGACAAACGTGAAGAGCATCCTGCTTTGCAATACAGAAACTTTATCTATGGCAACAAAGCTCTATTTGCAGGAACTTTTGTGCCATTGTTAAAGGATATACAAAGAAATGAGATAGAAGCTTTGAATTGTCAGATTCACAATGAAATGATTGAAACTAAAAACAGAACTCCCCACCTCAACGTTCTATTTAAGGAAACAGCTACTGCAATGCTACAGCCTTTGCAAACCCTAGAATACTATAGAGGCGTTAAGGATCTGTTTTTCGAGTTCGTCCAGCCGTCTTTGTGCATTTTTCAGAATGGGGCATGGTTTTTGCGTACACTAAGAGCTGTAGTAAGGCAATTGATGACTCATGAGAATAGGTCTCTTCAGGATTACTTTATTGAAACAACAAAAATGCACGTGACTGAGGCCATTGAAGATGCTTTGGTGAGAGGCAGGTTCTCCTCGTTTGCTGGTGACATAGAGATACCGGATGACTATAGAATTAGCACGAAGCCATTTATTGTAGATATTACTCTCCAAAACCAGAAGAAATATACTCCGGTTGGTCGTTGGAAGGGTAATTCTGTGTTTGTTCGTTACGGTTTTTGCAACTTTGTAACAAACGTATGTACAGACGGGCAAAAACTTGTTCTTGAAAGGCACGGTTCGGAGCTTCCTCTGTCACAAGTTCAAGTATTAGAAGGAGAGCTTATTAAAAGGTTTGCCACTACTGACGAATTCAAGCTGATGGAACGTGATGACTTTTATGTATTAGGAGACACTTACAATGGACCAAAAACTTTCTTGTCGCAAATGTTCGACTTGTTTCGAAGAGAAAACAAGAGAAATGAATACAATGAGAGAACTGGGTGGCAGCCGAGCTTTTTCGAATTTGTTTTAAGTGTTGTAGAACGGCGCTGTAATAGAGTCAAGTTGTGGTTTGAAGAATTGGCTCAAGACCTACGTCTTGAAAAACAAGCTTGTGATAAAATTATACCGCCTGGGGTCCAGCATCGCTATAGGCACTTTTGTGAATTGTTTCGCGTGTGCGGTGCAGTGTGCGGTAGAGAAAATTGTCAATTTACCTGCTTACTGCCTTACTCACATGCTACGGGCGAAAGAGACTGTCACGACTGCTTAAACGAGGTTCACATATGCCAGAAAGAGTGTAGGTATGATTGTAAAGAGGAAGAAGACGGTCCACTGGCCAAATGCACAAAGGGAGCAGGTCACGACGGTATATCTGGAGATTCTGAACACAAATGCAGCTCGCAAAATTACCAGTGCTTGCATCATTGTCGTTTTTGTCAGAATGGTTGCAGAGAAAGATGTACCAAAACGGCAGGACACGAAGGAGCTCATGATTGCGGAGATCAGCACATGTGCTCAAACAAATGTAGTGTACTATTTTGTCCCGCTGAATGTACTCGGCAGATTGACCACCAGCACAGCTTGTGCCTTTGCAACGAGTCTCGTTGCAACTATCAATGTGAAATGCCGGGTTGCTTTAATTTCTGCAGAGAGGCTCATGGACATGTCTCCGAAAAGTCTAGTCCACATCTTTGCGGACAAATTCACGAATGCCCTGCTCTCTGTCAACATGTTGGTGTTTGCAAACGAATCAACCGATCTGATCAGACCTTGCTATTGTTTGCTCATGTTAGCGATGCATCACATGAAACAGTTGAAGCTTCAGAAGAATATCCTATACAAATTCCTCAAGTAGCCAAGTGCAGTAAATTGATTAACGTTTCTCGTTTCAGTCACGAGGAGCAACACTGTTGCAGAGAAAACCATTCTTGTCGAGAAAAATGTCCGTTATGTCATAAACTTTGCACTAAATCTGTAAAGAGCACGGGTATTCATGTAGGAAGGCATGGTATTGAAAATGGTCATGGCTTGATGCTCTATTCATATCTGGCTAGCATGAATAGAGGCGACACTCTTCAAGTTACAGGCAGAGTGACCAGATACAGTACTTCGGACTACTTGTACAAAGAAACTTGCGCTGACGTCTGTTTGCACAACGCTGCCGGAGGAAGAGGGCATTGTCATGTTTGTAACATACATGACGATTGGAGTTTGAATTCTTTGCGATATCGCCCTTTCGAAATGAAATTGAATCCTGATGATGGATACCGAAAAGGTTTATTTTCTCACACTGAATTTTGGAAAATTATGAAGTTTGACGATCCTTGCCGCAGCGAAGAGTTCGATCTTTGTCCTGCTCGTTGCAAAACATGTGTTGAAATTAAGAACTGCACAAGAAAGCTTTGGCACGATGATGGAGTCGAGCACAACCAGTCTAGCGCTTGTTTAAATGAAGCTTGTTCTGTGTCTACCAATGGGCATCATTTCGAATGCAATCATATTCCCAAATTTCATATTGTATTTGTTTTTGATACTTCGGGATCAATGAGGGCATCCGACTGGCGGCCTTCTTCAGATATTGATATTTGTATCCATAAAACTTGCCAAAATCGATTTGGAGCCGTTCTGTTGTCTGCATTAGAGATGCTTCAATCTCGTCAATGGATAACAAACAGATGTCAAGTGACTATGATAACGTTTTCAATGGTAGGCCATGCAATTTTTAAGCGAAAATCTTTAGAAGAAGCTATCAAAACGTTCGGCGACATTTTAAAAGACGGAATTAAGTCGTCATTATTTCAAGAAAAGATAACCAAGTTTATGCTGCATACAGACGTATCTTCTAGAAACGGCAAAGATATCACTTTATCTGGATACACATCGTTCGCAGAAGGACTGAAGGAGGCCAACTCTGCTATTGAGGAAAACTTGAAAGACGACGAAACTACAGTTATTGCATTTTACTCTGATGGACACAACAATGCCTGCAAGAATAATGATATCAAAACGCAAATAGAAAAGCTAGGAAATTTGAGTTGCCAACCTCTTAGAATGTATTTGATTTACAGCGAAAGGGAAGCTGCTGAAGTATTTAGTATGATGAAAGAATGGTTTGAGAAGAAATTCATTGGACAGAGTTCTTCTTGCAAAGTAGAATGCTCTCCGTGTACTCAAGAATGGAAAGAATTAAAAGATCAGTTTATGAAAATAGCAGAAGATTGCGCACAAAGGCAGTTTGTTGTTGTGAAAACTGAAGACTACAATCAGCAATTAGATTGGCATTGTTTTCCGGAGCAATCTGATGCAGCGAAGTTACAATCACGGCCAGCCCGTTTGGTTTTGTCTAGTGCTGTCTACTTCAAACTTCTAGTCTTTTTTAGACCAATCTGGTCTAAATTTGCAAATCACATCTCATACAGAGAGCACATCTTGGAACGACAAGAAACATCAGTTTTACTGTACGGGAATTCTCACGATTGTCTGAATGAGATTATGAAAGACTTAGCATTGCCTCATGGTTTTCAAGTGTATGAAATAGAGTTTGGTGGACATTCTGGCACCGAACAGCGGGATAAAATTATTAGAGCTTTTCAAAGAGGTCGAGACGCAGCTTCTGGTTCTCGTGTGTTACTTCTGTTTAGTCAATTAGATTTAGCTTTTCACAGTTGGGATAGTGGCAGTGCTGACACTGGCGAACCAGAATTTCTTCTGCAGTTGGTGCTTCTCAAACTCAAACCTCCCGAAAACGTGGATTTGTGCGTTTGCTGCACATCTTCAAATCCATGGGCCTTTAGTAATCAGGTTTTACGCAGTTTTAGTTTGCTTGTTGAAGTCTCTCATCCAACAGAAAAAGAAATCAGCAAAATTGTCAACAGCTGCTTTTCTTCTGCGATTCGGGAAAACAGAGATCTCGTTCAGCAAAGACTAAATGGTTGTACTCTAAGCAGCATTTACAAATGTTTGAAATCTATTGGCAGCAATGTCGATGGCTTCTTGCAGGATGACAGTTCGTTAGAAAACGTAGAAGAAAATATTCCTGCACAGTTAGTTCCTGATCATATTCGTGATCGAATTCAAACTAAACAACAAGCACTCCGCTATTTTGATGGTAAAAGGAGACTTTCAGAAATGAGCCATGATCCGCCACATTGCGGAGTACTAGTTGAATCGGACATATTTCAGTACTACTCGGGTAAACTTCCTCTTGAACAGAGGTTATGGGCACTCATCGGTGAGCAGCAGTACAAAACAATAGAAAGGTATTGTATGACAAACAGCTTACCTGAAAAAGTCAGCTGTGTTCTAATTGTCGGCGCTAACGATGCATTGAATCATTGGATCTCTTCTTTTATTGCTCACAAAGTAGCGGGATGGTACACTTGGATTGCAGCAAATACTTTGAAATTTTGCAATTTACAGGAAATTTTATTTCAACGGCTGCTTGATACCACAACAAATTCTGTTGTTATCTACGCAGAGAGTTTGGATGAGGCGTCCAAAGATAACTTGAATTTTTTGAATTCATTAGCAAAGAAATTGGTGAAACGTAAGAAACGCTTACATATTATTGTCAGCGCAAGCGCAGATGGAGAAAGGAAAGCAAAACAGTCAACTCAGGAATTGCAATGGTGGCTAGATGCCACGATCAAAAATGATGTTTTCCTGCCACTAGGAGCGGCAGCACGTAATCGTCAGCGTTTGAACCTACTCCTTGATATAAACTATTCTAATTGGAGCAAAATCAGTAATGAACACATGTCTTGGATTGCTGCAGAAACTAAAGAAAGAAGCTTTCAAGAAGTTGTGGATGTACTGAGAAAGGCTTTTGATCGTACACTAGTAGACTACATCGACTGTACGCATGTGCAAGCAGTTGCTCTTACTAAGTTTGATGAATCAAATCCACCGATGAACGGTCATTATTTTATTGCATCCCCATCTGATGCACTTTGTGCCGTCCCGCTGACAGATGAAATCAGCACACAAGCTGAATTCAAATTGTCTCCTCGACGTCTAACTGTGGAAGACGTTGCTTTTGTTTTGAATCTTCCAACTCGCTTTTGTCCAGAGAAATTGGGGAACACTAAAAGAATTCCTATTGAAGAAAATGAGAAGAGAATTTTAAAGATCTCATGTGACTATGCAGTTGTATCTGTGGAAATCCAAATAGACTCACTAGAAAATGAATGTATAAATGACTCTTGCACGCCTGTGGACGAGGAAGTTGCAGTTACAGACAGTGACAGTGAAGTTGCAAGCATGCAAACTTTAGATGTGGGCGAGCCACGTGCAGCACTACAAAAAATCAGTGAGTTACATGACATGGTCAGCGAGGCTTCAGATCACGACGACAGTGAAAACACAGACAATTTGCCTGAAGATTTTTTTGAGATGACGGCGTTTTTTTGTTCACCTGGACAACTGGACCCTCCTTGCATTTATACGAATGGAGAATATAAACTTGGCCCTGTCTTTTATTTTGGAGAAATCCGCAAAGCTTTGCTGTCCCAATGTTTTCGAGCATCGATCACTTTGCCAAGTGGGTTTTCACTACTCGACTCTGACGTTTGTTTGTGGCACAGTAAAACTAAAGAATACCAGATACCCAAGTGGAAGAAGGTACAGCTCTGTCGCTGCACAGATGCAAACAAACGCACCATTTTCTATCCGAAAGGACCATCAGTTACACTTTCCAATGACAACATGTCGTTCGTGACAAAGAAGCTTAGTGGGTTTTGGGCATGGACAAAGTGCCAGTCTCCACTCAGCTGCACAATTTCTTATCATTATGTGGCCTGTTTGTATGCCACACAGTGTCCAAAGAAAGGGACAGGATGGAAGTTCAGAGTATATGTATTACCAAAAGAACAGCTACAGGTTTGTGGCATATTAAATGTATCACATACAATACATATAATATATTCTACAAAAGTAGAAACTTCTTACATTAGTATTAGTGTTTCTTGTTCTATTTTAGTGTAATTGCAGTGTTTGTGCCTACAGATTTTAGACAATTTGGAAACAAGTCGAATTCACGCTGGATACCGAGTAGACGGTCCTCGAGAAATAAGAAGAAATCTTCAACAGTTTCGTGTTTTGAGTAATGTCAGCAATGGATGGCATGTTGCAAACGATATGATGGTTCAATAGATATTTGTGAGTGATATTATTCAAGCACTAACTTGATCTTGCTTTAGGACATCGTGCCGGAGTACAGTGGAAGGCCTCGTAGTTGTTCTAAGGCACTTGAGTACAGAATCGATCGCATACCGGACTCTGATGAAGAAACGTTTTTCGTATCGTTCAAATTGATGGGAATCGAGAACGACGTGGTAACCAGTTTGTATGTACAGCAGAGTTTCCCGAGAAAGGCCAGTCATAATTATTATGAACATTATGTCAGAATGTTTATTGCTATTTTGGTACCAGTGGGCATCGTCTTGTGGCATGGTAGAAGAAGTAAACGTATTTTCAGAACTGGCAACATCAGCAACAAGAACATCTTCCAAAGAAGAAAATGTCGCCAGGAGTGTGGACCTAAAAACCTTCCGTTCTTTGGCAAATGTTTTGGGTTTTAGCGAGACAGAAATTGCTACCATTTCTGAGGTAGCAAGTGAGGCAAACGAAGGTGTAACGAAGTGGGCGAGAGAGCTAATTAAACGATGGAAAGATGCGGCTAGAGAAAGGGGGATTACAGGAGACTCTCGCAAGCAGCATCTTATCAATGCTTTATTGTCCGATGAAGTTTCCAGACAAGATCTTGCGGACATGTTGCTTTAACCTAAAACTGCTCACTCTCGATGACTTACCCGATTAATCGTGAACATGACATACCTATGTGACTGTTGTCTTGTTTGTACTAATTGATTGGAATGGGTAAGCTGCATGATGCATTGGTTAAAATTAAGAGCAGCATGGGAGTTAGGGAACTTCAGTTAGACGAGATGTTCATTATGGGGTATATTGCAGCATTAGCCAGTATGACTGTACGACTGCTATGCAATTTTTTGCTGACATTAGCCGTATGTTGCTCTACAAAATGGCAGAATTGCTGTCTAGCTGTTTGATCTAGCTTTATGTTTTAATTGCTAGAGCATTCAAAACAAGTTAATCTTGCGAAACGGTCAATTTTGTGTCATTTATTTATAGCAATGTCAAGGCGATGACCATTTCTCCAAACTTTGACTATGAAGATCTTCTCTTGTACAGAAATATTTAGGATCAATCGGAGTTACTCAGTATGAGGACACTCTAAAGTGAACCTTGCTTGACGACTTCTGTTGAAGGTAGATCTTCTTGTGTATTCATTAGCATATATAGTGGACACAGGGGACACAGCTCCATATTATTAATTAATTAGTTAAATTTCATTCATACAGTTCAATATGCATGCATAGTAAGTTGAACAAATCAACTATCGTATGTTTACAGTAGGCTCGATGTATTCGAGAAAAGATGCAAAGGCAATGGATAGCTCAACAACCACTGAATAGATATTCGTTCAGAGCAGGATTGCTTACAGCGTGAGCAACACGTAAATGTATTTGCAACAATACATTTTGCTCAACTAACAGGAGAGCAAGTTTGCCTTAAACCTGTAGAGAAATCTAACACACTGAGGGGTCTATTAAAAGTAGTTTTTTTCTAAAATATCTAACCCTAGTTGCAAATACAATACATGTACATTATCACTTGATTAATTTGACAATTAGAGTTTCTTATCTTCTTGCTCTATTCGCTAGCGTAGCATCGGAGGCTAGAGCTCCACCCTCCAAACATTGGTGAGAGTTTTAATATACTCTATGCTCTACACCAAGAGCCTATCAAAACAAGAGCGAGCGACGTCGGGTGTTTCTGTAGAATAACATTTCCCAGCTTTCTACAGGAGGAGTATCGAATTCATAGGCCAATGGTACTTTAACTAAACCAGCATCGAGTCGCTAGTGTGGACAGCGCTCCTGCATGTATGTCGCTCGACTCTATTACAGTAGTAGCTAACACATCTCTGCTAAATGACACCACCTAGACAAAAGTGAATCCCAAAAGAGACGGATGCGTCAGACGATCAGTCGCGCGCTGTATGCGTGAGCATTGCGTTAGTCTATATTTTCTGCCCACTTGCTTTGCAGTGGCACAACCAAGAAAACAGGAGAGCATCAATCAACTCATCAAGTAAGTCAACGATAAAGGTTCAAGCTGAGCATTGTGCACATGCCTGCAGTTTAGTGTACGGTATCTAGACGGCCAGAAGATCTTGTGTCTTTGATGGAAGTTGCATGGAAACAAGAGATTCTGTCATTGTTACAATTTTGCACTAGTGAAGGATATCACCATGAGATGCCAGAAAATCCATTTAGAGTTGTGTATAAAAGGTGCTGGACAGGAATAAATAAATAAAATGACTGTACATGTTGTATTGTAAATTGTAGAGAAGCTGAGAACTTTCTTCGTTTATCAAGTTCAAATTAGACATATGGCGTTTCTTCAAAACGTGCCAAAGTTTGACCTACATGTACAATTCGACGAATCTCGTCTATACAAAAATGGCATTGTTATGGAGGCAATATGGGGCGTTCATTTACATTGTCATCTGCCTTTGGCATCAACTCCTCACTTCGCACATGATATCTCTTTATAAGATTAACGTGATAGGTTTTGACTTTGCCCTTCACGTTGATTCTATAATCGTTCGACCCAATTCGCTCTTCTACGGAGTAAGGTCAGTAATAGAACAAGGATCATGTCACCTTTTTCAAACTGTCGCTGTCTTGCCCTTAGATCATAATGACCTTTCTGATATCGTTGTGCCTTTCATAATTCTTCTCGTGCTATTTGTGTAGTATGCTCAAGCCTCTCCTTTAATTCTAAGACATATTGATAGGTAGTGTGCACGTCCGTGTCATCATCTTCTTGCGTCCAGAGGTGACGAAGTATACGCACCGGTTCCCGCACCGCTTTCCCAATTTCTATTTCAAATGGAGAAAACCCAGTAGACTCTTGTGGTACCTCCCGGTATGCAAAAAGCAGAGCGTTGACATATCTGTCCCACTGCTTAGGCTTTTCTACACACAGCAGTCTCAGCATCGTCTTCAAAGTACCATTGAATCTTTCTACGAGACCGTTGCACATGGCATGATAAAGCGTAGTGGTAAGTTGACCGATACTAAGTAGTCTAGACACCTCCTTCATGCAATCCGAAACGAATTGTCTTCCCAAGTCACTGAGAACTTCCTCCGGTACTCCAACTCGGCCAGGAATTACTCGTCGCAAACCTCTCGAAGCGCTGTAAATAACTCAATTTCGCCGATTCCATCTTGAAACGTAGGTAATTTAGGAAACTTGCCTGTACGCCCTTTGCTTCCGGGCTCTGGCTCAACCGCTGCTATGCCTACGGCAGCGTCATCCAACTCTATCTTTTTCATTTCTAACTCGCGCCTGTGTGTTGCTTCTTCGTTTTCCAACTCCAACACTCTCAATTCCCTTTCTTTATGTCTGTCTTCTCGTTCAATCGACTGCTGCTCAACCACAAAGGTTTGTAACTCCTTACCTTGCAGTCCCATTCTTTCACCGAGTTCCACCAAACGCTCCATCGATTATCTTTCTATCACGTCACTTCTTCCACTGAATACCACCGTTTCCCGTTATTTCTATGCTTCTCTTCCTTTCCCGCCCGAGCCCCCAATGTTACGGGTCGTTTGAAGGAAGGCTAGAGTCGGTACACACGCACAGCGGAAAACACGCAATAGACAAAAGACATAGGCGTATAACTCGTACCACTAGTTTCAACACCACTTTACAACAACTACTTCTAATATACTAGTCAGTAGAATATATACATGAGCGGCACCGGCATTCAGTCATTTCGCTTCAGTCAATGTAAGTACCTCCCCCTTTCCCAAACGTTATGATAATTTGAGTAACCCAAAAATAGTGGCTTGTTGACACGTGACACTCCCAGTCAGTTCAACATGCTCTATTTTAATTCATTATATTAATCTATTCTTTAATTACATTGGTAATATGCATAGTATAAACGTAATACTGATATAAACTGCACATGAATACACCTATATGCATTACGCACCAAGAAGTCCTAGAGTCTAATCTGCCTATATCGATCTAGCTACTTTGCTGCATCTGGAACATGGGACCCAGGTCAGCAATTCAGCAGTTATATACAGTTTCTACATCTGGTGTAAGTATCTCATGTAGGATTGGGTGAGCAATGTTTTGTACAAACCTCCGCCATTTTGATTTTAACTGAATATGGTTGGTTTGTCATAGATTAGTCAGTGACAGAACAGCATGAACACAATTGATCACGACAATGTGTATCAAGCGACTCAACTGCAGGGATCAATATAGCAGCCGGCCATCGGCCAATGGCCGACAAAAAATGCCAATTGGCTAGTATCAGTAGACCACAGCCTAACATTTCGCCGACCAAACAGAAGACAACACGCATATGCATGTACATGCAATGATTGGCATGTTGCTGTTTTAGGTACATCTGTTTATGTTGAAGTGCACTCAAAACATAAAAACCACAGATGGATTAGGATCTAATCTGAACAACACACACACAATTAGCGTGCAGTGTATACAGTAGACAAGTAGTTTTAGATAGCGCGTCCAATCCTACAACAGGAAAACTGTTTCTAATTAATAGGCCTTCAGTCAGTGCTTGTCACCAGACTCATTAGTAAATTTCAGTGACTGCAGCAGTGAGTGAATGAGTGCATGGATTGAATGAAAACCATGAATGTCTTGCAAACTTCGTGGTTGGGTGTCTAATTACTACATGTGAAAGTTAGCACTTTCTAATGTTATAATTACCTAATATGGAAGTATGACAAAGTTTGATCTTTACAACATTCTGTTTGAACACCAAGAGCAGCTGTTTTGATATTTCTTCTGTAGCTACATGACATAAGACCTCCCATTGCCAAAATATTCTCAATGTAGCAGATTTTACTTTAGATCTTTCAAGTTTCCCAGTAACAGATATCTATTTCACATCGTGTTGTGGTTACTCCTTTTAGAACAGTTTTCATGATTGACATTAAAGTAAAGGGAAAGTACAGCAGCTACACAGGCACTTTTGCCTTTGCATTTGTCTGACTGTGGATTGAGAATGAGACTGTAATTAGATCTAGTCGCTGCTCAGTTGTATCCAGCTGATGCTCCATTAACTCACCAACCATTCCAGGTTGCAGGGGATGGCAACCGCTTCTTCCGTGCTGCATCACTGGCATTGACTGGGTGCACTGAAGGTGAGCATGTCAAGCTTCAAAAGCGAGTAGCTCAGGAACTACAACACAATGCGATATCTATTGCTTTTTCCATTGTCGCAAAGGCAAAATTCTGTGCCTGTAATATGGAAACATCTAACCTGCTAGTTGGCTCCATGTTACATGATGATACTTTGGACACGTTTACGTCTAAAATGGATTGTGGCAGCTATACATTAGAAGAGAGCCTGGCGAGAGGATTGGTGGAGGAAGGAAAGAAGACAGTGCTAAATGGTAGATGGTGCGGTATCCACCATATCTGGGCACTAGCAAATGCCCTGAAGAGACCCATTTATGTTCACTGTCCAGAAATGAACAAACGCTTTCGGCCATTTTTAACACCATTGTTCAACCAATGCAACCCATCCACATAATGCGGTCTAGTTTATCTCTACCAATCAGTCTGCAAGAAAATGTTGAGCTGAATCACTTTGTGCCACTGTTGCCTATGTCTAGTGTAGATCAGTCAGAAGGATTCACTGAAGTTAGAGGAAGAAAGTGGAAGTTGTCAGAAACACTGCCTAGGAGTACTTCAACTGCTGCTTCACGGTCCAAGAATATTCCGCAATATGACGTTATCAGCAGAAAAGCTACCTCACTGTAACACCTGTCTAACGAGAAGCCACAGTCTGACTTTTGGGTTACCAAATAAGGGAATTTTGGGTGGGGTTAACTAATGACTGGGGTAAGATTGCTATATATATACGCCGGTTGTGTAGAGTGAATTAGTGTGTGATGTGGAAGTTGTGGTGACTAAGCACGTAAGGTGTGTGTGTATCATCGACCCAGATCGCCGTCGAACGTTGTAGCGTGGGACGCATTCGCATACCCTTTGAGAAGACCGTGACAATGGGGGCTCAGGCGGGAAAGGAAAAGCGAAAGGAACGTGTGCCGAAAACGTTGCAGCAATTCGAGAAGTAAGACGAGGGTCACAAGTAGAAGAGTGTGAAAGGTGAGTGGGTAAACTCAAGTACATAAAATGGAGCGATTAATTGAAATGGAGAGAGAATGGGCCTGATTGGCGAAGCGCTGCAAGAATTCGTAACAGAGCAGCAATCAATTGAAAGAGAAGAGAGACAGAGAGAAAGACTTGAAGAGGTTACAGTTAGAAGTTGGCGCAAGAGAAGCGGATCGTAAGCACGAGTTGGAGATGAAGAAAGTAGCAAGGGAATCGGCCACAGAAGTGAAGATAACCACCAAGCCAGGAGTTGGTAGTGGTAAGCGACCAGGCGGGTTTCCTAAATTACCGCCTTTCAGGAAAGTAGTGATGAAATAGATAGCTACTTGCAACGTTTTGAGAGGTTTGCAAAAGAGCAATGGTTGGCCCGACTCTGAATGGGGAACAGCTTTAAGTGCGCTGCTCACTGGTAAGGCTTTAAACGTGTATTCCAGAACGTCGAACGACGCCACTCTCAACTTCGTTTTACTGAAGAAAGCCTTACTCAAGCGCTATGACTTAACGACGGATGGATACCGCAACAAGTTTAGGAAGTGTCGCCCGGAGTTGTACGAGAACCCGGAGCAGTTTATTACTCGGTTGAATACATATTTTGACAAATGGATCTTGTTGTCTCATACTGCAGACACATCGAACGGCATCAAGGACCTGTTCATAAAAGCACAATTTATCAACGCATGTCCAAGAGATTTAGCAGCGCATCTTCGTGAGAGAGAGATACCCAATGTTATAGAGTTAGCGCAGGTAGCGGAGAGATTTTTGACAGCCCATAACCACAAGTTCTACTGTCCCGACCACACATCAATCAAACCCCTCTCTGACTTCAGGGGAAGACAACTGTGCTCAACCTAAAGCCTAGTTCACAATACGACGCTGACGTTGACGTTGACGCTGACGATGACGCTGGACGTTGACATTGACGCTGACGCTGACGATGACGTTGTACCATTCACAATATTTTTCCGTGAGCGTCAGGAGACGTTGGTCAGCACCTGTCTGGATACTCGAGCGTTGAGCGCATGCTAACGCACGTTATTGTAACACCACGTGTGTATCGTAGATGGACGAAGAAATTGTAATTCTTCTACTTCTCATTCGTCGCCGTAGGCGTAGAGTTAGAGAATATCAACAACGGCAAATGTGGGTCAGACCAATCTTTCAACGAAGGCGGCAACAGGGAGAATTTTATAATCTCCTTGCAGAGGTGAGGCTGAACGACACTGAAAGCCATATTCGCTACCTAAGGATGTCTCGTGACTGTTCTTTGATTTGTAGAAAGTAATCACGTGTTTTCCGGTTACGTTGGTACACTTCCGGAATCGACGCTAGAGTTGAACTCGAGTCAACTCCAGCGTCAAGAACGCTGGACGAACGCTGCGACGAACGTCGTCGACGTTGACATGTTCACAATACGACGCTCATGCCAGCGTCATCGTCAGCGTCAGCGTCAACGTCAGCGTCAACGTCAGCGTCGTATTGTGAACCGAGCTTAAGGCGACATTACTGGAGAATCCAAGCGTTCAGTGCTACCTTTGCAAGAAACTCGGCCACAAAGCGTCGGAATGCAAGTTTAGACCTAGAAGAGTGTGTTACATATGCAGCAAACTGGGGTATGAGGCAAGAGATCGCTGGCCTCATCAGCGTGGGACCGCCGGTGATGCGAAGTCACGGCAGAAAGCGGCGACGGCCATAAGAAAGCATCGGCATGAACAGGGAATTCAGCAAGAGGTTCAAACGAGAGAGTCACAAGACGTGGGCGCCGGGTGTCTTTCATCAAGAGATCAGTCGCAGTCTGCTTCTGTCCCTGACCTATCCCCTTATAATCCTAGGGGATACTTAGTGTTGGATTCAGGAGAGAGAGTTCCTTTCGTCAGCAGCGCCGGAATACGGAAGCGGACTAATCGTGCGGAGATGCCCATTGTTGAAGGAAGGGTGGGTAACACCAAGGTCGAGACGCTGCGAGACACTGGATGCAGTGGAGTGATCATCAAGCAGCAATTCGTAAGACAAGATCAGTACACGGGAGAATACGGCTTTATCCAATTGGCCGACAATACTGTCAGGAGAGTGCCGATAGCTCGTGTTGAAATTGACACTCCCTACTTGTCGGGTACAGTAGAGGCTTTGTGTTTATAAACCCCAACATGTGATGTAATCATAGGCAACGTCCCAGGGGCGAGAAGAGCAGAAGATCCAGATGCCAATCATCATTTGGCTGGAGTGGTGACCAGAGCTCAGGCGAGGTTGGAAAGAGACACTGTCCCATTGCGAGTTCCAGAAGCGAGGCAGTCGGTTGCAATAGACAGGGAGCGTTTGATGCAATTGCAAAGGGGTGATGACACAATCAAGAAGTACAGGCAATTTACAGAGCTCAAGACCAAGGGACAACAAGTTGTGACGTATGAAGTGAAGAATGACATCCTCTATCGATCATACGCTCATCCCAGAGTCAATGGTGGAGTGCCAGTGAAGCAAGTGATCGTTCCTAGACCGCTCCGTCGCGAAGTTATGGAATCGGCTCATGATTCTATCTTGAGTGGCCATTTGGGATCAAAGAAAACTGCTGACAAAGTCTTCAGCAACTTCTATTGGCCTGGAGTGAGAAAATACGTGTCACAATTTTGCCAGTCATGCGAAGTTTGTCTGCGTACGGACAAGAAAGGAGATTGTGCCAGAGTACCGTTGCAAAGTACTCCTTTGATAGATGTCCCTTTCAAGAGAGTGACAGTGGACTTAGTAGGACCGATCTTCCCTCCTAGCAATGCTGGACACCGGTACATCTTGACGTTCATTGACTATGCTACCATATACCCAGAAGCCATCCCACTTAAGAATATTAGTACCGAGTCGATGGCTGAGGCTATTGTTGGCATCTATAGCCGAGTGGAAGTGCCAGAGAAAGTGCTAAGTGACCTAGGCACCCAATTTATTTCTGATTGCATGAAAGAAGTCTCTCGATTGTTGAGTATACGCCAACTCACCACCACACCATACCACACAATGTGCAATAGTCTGGTGGAGAAGTTTAATGGCACACTGAAGACAATGTTAAGACGCTTGTGTACGGAGAAGCCTAGGCAGTGGAACCGGTACATAGACGCACTCTTATTTGCGTATTGAGAAGCACCTCCCAAGTCTACAGAGTTTTCGCACTTTGAACTGATTTATGGACGGATAGTGCGGGGTCCTATGCGTATTCTTCGCCACCTATGGACACAAGGAGACGATGTGGACGTGCGGACGAGCTACCAATATGTCACCGAGCTAAGAGAAAGACTCGAGGACACGTTACGGATAGCTCGCGAGGAGCTACAGAAGGCCCAGCAACACCAGAAAAGGTATTACGATCTGAAAGCTAGGCATCGCGAACTGTCGGTGGGTGACAAAGCCCTTGTTCTTCTACCTACGGACACGAAAAAAGTATTAATGAAATGAAAGGGGCCCTATCTAGTGAAGGAGAGAGTCGGATTGAATGACTATAGAATTGACGTCGGGGGGGGGGGGGGAGCAAAACCAAGGTGTACCACATCAATCTTCTGAAGAGATTTCACGAACGGGAGAAGGAAGCATTTTGTTATAAAGGGAGGACCGGTGTTAAATACCGTTTGTTCCGCCGTCATTGAAGCAACGGAAAGGGTGACGGGAGAAGCAGTGATCAACGATAAGTTGCTTGACTTGTGCACTTGCTTGGCTACTGAGACCTTTGAGGACGTAAAATATGGGAGTGACCTAAGTTCCGATCAAGCGATGGAGGCAGCGAGACTGGTAAAGGAATATGAGTGCGCGTTTACAGATCTTCCTGAAACAATGAACTTGACGGAACATCGCATACGGTTGACGGCTGATATATCAGTGCGCTGTAAACCATACGTCGTCCCCTATAGTGTACGCACGTCCTTGTAAGAGGATGTCCAAAGGATGATAGACATGAACGTCATACGCCCGTCGGAGTCGCCGTACTCATCGCCTGTTGTGGTGGTTCGCAAACGTAACGGATCACCAACCGCTCCAATACCTAAACAGGGCAAAGTACATAAACGACCGAATCATGCGCTGGGCCCTGTATTTGAAAAGATTCAACATGAAGATCGAAACTATTAAGGGACAAGAAAACAATGCAGCTGACTTTTTGAGCCGTTCGATTGACAACGTTGATAATGAAGATGGAGCAGAAACTTGTGAATTTCGACTCGAGAGGGTGTGGTGTAACACGTGTCTTACGAGAAGCCACAGTCTGGCTTTTGGGTTACCAAATAAGGGAAATTTGGGTGAGGTTAACTAATGACTGGGGTAGGATTGCTATATATATATATATATATATATATATATATATATATATACGCCAGTTGTGTAGAGCGAATTAGTGTGTGACGTGGAAGTTGTGGTGACTAAGCACGTAAGGTGTGTGTGTATCATCGACCCAGATCGTCGTCGAACGTCGTAGCGTGCCACGCCTTCGCATATCCTTTGAGAAGACCGTTACACTCAGCAAGTAAGAAAATGAATCAGACCAAAATTTGCAATACATTAACCTCCTGGCTAGCAACAACACCAAAGGAGAGGAAAGACGACAAACAAAACGAAATAGTTCTTTCTCAGAGAATATCACTATGTCATTCAGACACCGAACAACCGGATTTGGCTTGCTCTGCATCACCTAAAAAACAACAGACTCTAATGTCAAGTTCCACCCAGAAAGACGCCATGTCTCTATTGACACATTTAAAAAATGGCAACGAACCTATGTGCAAGAGTACCAAAAATGTTATGGCTTCGCTGTGACGTAGATGCTACCAACAGGTCTCTTGCTGCATCACTTTGGTGTGAATTGTGCTGGCACTATGAAATGAAAATTTGTGGACTAGAACACTTTTCCAAGGTATGGCTTGATGGATCAAGTAATCAGAAAACTACAGCAGTATTATGGATCACGCGAAGTGTGACCAGCATAAGGATGCTGTCACACGACAACAAGAAGATCAAGCTAGAAAAAAGGATGAGCCAATGACAGCATACAGCTTGATAGCCAAGGCTATTACAACAATGGATGACTTGATGAAAGAGCGCATGCAAAAGAAATTTGATATTTCATATTTAATGGCAAGAGAGAATTTGCCTTTTACAAAGTACCCAAATATTCACTCATTAGAGGTAAGACATGGTGTTGATCTTGGTCATGCCTATCAAACAGGTGAGGCAGCAAAACAATTTGTCCATTACATAGCTGAAAGTCAACGACACCTCCAACTCAACAGTAGTTTGTCTCCTTTCTACAGGGCCTAAGAAGTAATAAAGATAGTGGCTCTTCATATAGTCATGTATATTCTATCACCTACTTGTTACGTATCATACATGTTGTGTGAGACCAAAATCTCACACTACTGAGCAATCTGTGTCAATTGCTTACTTAGCAATACAGCTTTTAAAATTGCCAATTGAAAGTTCAGTACAGTAAATAGATAAATTCTTTTTGGCCCATAATTTTCAGCTACTGGTCAATACAAGCAGACGCATAAATAGTTACTGATGTCGTACACTGAACCAAAATGGCCGATAAAGTTTACCAATGGCCGGTCAAAATTAAATTTGATCTGACATTTGTCTGGCTCATGAGAAAAAATTATATTGATCATTGAACTGCAACACCAACATTATTGCTACTTGCAAGCAACAAAACTTCCAAAGTATTTCCTTCGATAAACGTTTGCTGAAATAAAGTTCCATTATATAGTGGCCATATTAGAGGGATGATGCCCCCAACTATAACATTGGAGAGGCACCTGCCCCTTCTTTCCCGGTTTTACAGCAACCAAGATTGGTCCTACATGTATAATGTCATTGCTATACAGAGGTAACGAGCAGACCTACGACTAATGTGGGTCGGTTCGTTCGACTACTTCTCCCTCAAACCCCATAAGTATGCACCTGAGACTAGTGTACTAGTGAAATAGTGGACACCTACCCACGTTTGAATCCCAGAAGATTGGAGCATGGAATCACTAAGAAACAAGTTCTATATGATGGAAACTGTTCTAGTCACAATTGGCGGTAGATATTAGCGTAACATATTTCAAGTTTCCAGATGTACAGTGTACTAGACAGGATTTTTTGGCAACCGTCTATGATGTCATCAAATATAATGATGTCAAACAATGATGTCAAACAATGATGTCATCAAACGTTTAATGTTGACATATTTGGTGATAACATCAGACTTTTACTTTATCTTTTCCCTAGTTGTACTGCGTAGAGTCTGATGCATGTATATTAGTTGTTGCATGATTGGTAGACTATTCAATATAATTGCTACTCAAAACTTGTCGAATAAACCTCATTGAACATAACTTTGTTGACCATAACACAAACAGACAGATAATACACTAGATTATTACAATGAAAAGTTGACTTAACTTAATTAAAACTGGGATTGTGAGCTGAGCTTTAAAAGAGTAAGTTGTGTATATACGTTGGCTACTGTGCCGTCAAACTTAAGAAATGATTATTTAATGAATAGTATAAGGATACTATGGCATACCTATGACTTCTGACCATTCATCATTTGTGACCATAGCTAAGACGGTACGTTTCTAGTAGTCTAGTGTATTGATTTGCGTATTAATGTGTCAAATCCATACAAAAAGCTCTGAGAATTCTTAGCTGCAAGCGTGCTGTGAGGAAGGATCACTATGTTTTTATAACTATAACGATTTAGTGAATAGATACATCCAGTTACATGGTTATGTTGCAGCATTCTCCCCAGGCATCTCAAACGTCATGGCTAAATTTTACAAGGACAAACTCATTCCTGCTATCCCTTGGCTAATGCCACCATGCCTTGACTTATGCCCGCCACGCCTTACTATCTATGTGTTAGGCAAGAAATGGAAAGCCAGTGGTTTGGGTTCTTGTATCTAGGAATAAAACACCTTTGATGTTGTGGAAAGTCCAAAAGCAACGTCATAGATATCATTATGTCCAAAATATACTTATGACGTTGTTTCAATTCCGATCCGACGTCATTTAGTGGCATATTCGCCCACATTCCAATCTGTATGTGAGTCACACCCTCAGCAGCCGTCTATGCCGTGGAGTTGTTATAGGTGCGTTGAGAGAATACAAAGTCGCAAGACAAAGCACATCAATGCGTCGAATTGTGTTGTTCAAGTGATAGCCCAATTTCTCGTTCTTCTAGTGGGGTTTTTGGAACCAACGGAAGTCGATCTGGGAGGCATTACCCTACACAGGATGTAAATCAATGCACTGATTACAGACGCCAAAACGCGCTTGAACGGCATTGGCCCAAAGCCAAAGTTAGCTAAAGCATTGCTCAGGTTAGTGTAAAAACGTTTGCAGTTTCGAAAAACTTGTAGATCTCGGCAAGCATGCCGATACGCTGTGCACGTCTTTAGTGTCAATATCGGCATGGAAAATTGTTTAGCGAACTGCGACTGCTTAGCGAACTTGTCTACTAGTGCTAAGTTACTAACTAAAGTTATTACAATGGATTTTGTGATTTGTATTGGCTTGGAATGTATTGGGAAGCGCAGGTTTTCGACATGTATGCAGATTAGAAAGTAGCCTGGATGAAAGTGGGGCGATAAAGGGTTTTAATTAATGATAGCTAGCTTGTGCAGTACTCTGTCCAAGCATAGAAATGTTGAACAGCTAACATTTTAGACCAAACACAAGCACCCTATGTTGCTCTAGCACTGCACCGCAAAGCCAGCAAACCTCACGCAGATAACCACGCCCATGTTTGAAACAACCACGCCCACAAGTGCATTCCATTCAGTCCCGCCTACACCACCACGCCTTTCAGATATTCTGGGGAGAACACTGCGTTGTAAAGAGATCTGCAAAGGTGTATGTACAAAACAGGAGATAGAAGATAAACAGTAATTAGTAGAACACTTGCTGCAACCGCAGTCTCATTACTACATTGTAGTAGAAAATCCTGTGCGCAAGGTCAATGGAAATTGTCCCCAAACACTAACAAAGAGACCACGCCCAAAGATTTTAGATGTCATGAGATTGTTCTGTAGTAATGTTGGGACCATCAAGACCAATAAAGGTAAAATAGATCCACAATGGATCTTGTAGGAAGACATCCCACACTACGTGTGGTAAAGCTGTCCAATTATGTTCCCAACTGTGGATAATTGTTGTTTCCCCTCCCCAAATGCCCCCTTCCTTGTCCCAACCATCAAAATGACGATACTGATGGTACTGGCGAGAACAATGATGTATATACTATATCCTATTTGTTGTAATAAGCAATCCCAGATACACTTTCAGTTCTGTCACATTTTGTGGGGTAAGTGCTTCCGGTATTGCCTGTATTCGTCCCTTGTCAGGATGTCAGCCTTGCTTTGTGAATGGCATGTCCCAAATACACTCCTTCAGATTGCATAAAACCGGCCTTTGTCTTTATTCAGACTTAGTCCAGTCTCTTCCAATTTCTTTTAACACTTTTCCTAAGTTAGACAAATGCACTTGTTCGTTTCTCCCTGTTATTAATGTCGTCTACGTAGACCAATACTCCTGGAATTGTCTGCAAAAAGTTTCCATCATCCTTTGAAAGATACCGAGAGCCAAAGAAACACCCACTGGTAGCCTATTATACTTATATGGTCCTCAATGAGTACTGATTACTACATACTTACGTGATTCCTCATCACGTACAAGATGTTGATACGCTCTATCCAAATCCAGCAATGTAATTGCTGTCCTCCTGCTATTCGAGCAAACAAGTCTTCGACGTGTGGAATCGAATAAACATTGCATTTGGGTACTTTACTCACGTCAACAAATATTCTCCACAGATTCTGCCTTTCTCATTACTTTTCAAAACTGGAACTTTGGGGCCGCTCACTCGGTATAGTGTATGGGCTCAATAATTCCAACTCTTGTGAGGTTGAACAATTCTTCTTCTATTTTCTCTCTCAAAGCATACAGTACTTGCCTCAGATAGTAGAACTTGGGACTCATTGTTTCTGTCACTAGGCTTGAGAACAACAAGCCTATCACTAATTAAAACAACTGTTAGTGTCAGCCAAAGTGTTAGCACACTTCAATCCACAGCAAGAGCCCATCCTTTGCACCAAGAAGATTGACAAAAGCGGAGAGGAATTATGCACAGGTGAAAAGAGAAGCCATTGGCAGTGATTTTTGGTCTACAAAGATTTCACTGACATCTGATCAGTAGAAAATTTGTGCCATAAACCACTGGTAGAATTGCTGAGGAAAAAGACGTTCCTTCCGCCAATGATATCAGAGAGCATCCATCGATGGGCCATAATTCTATCATGTTACCGTTGTGACACAAACCTGGCCAGGATATTGGTAATGCAGATGCCTGCAGTTCGTTACCTTTACAAATACCGTTGACAACTAAGGAAGAACAACTAGAGATAATTCAATTTTTACAGCAACTGGAATTATCACCAATATAGGCAAAATGTTTTTAGAAAATGGATGGAACAAGACCCTACACTGTCTAGAGCACAATATTATGTCAATCATGGTTCGCATAAAAACCACTAACCGAAGCAATGAATCCTTACGAGCAAAAAGCAAGTGAATTATCTACAGAAAAGGGGTGCCTATTACGGGGTACTGGGTAATTGTACCACCACAAGGTCAACGAATTTCGGATGAGTTACATGCTGGTAATCCTGGGGTGGCATGGATGAAAGGCTTAGCCAGAACAATAGTCTAGTGGTCTGTACTGGATGGGAACATCGAACGCAAGGTCCAAAGTTGCTCTAGTTGTTAAGAAACAAGGAACACAACACAAAAGCTCCCTTGCATCCCTAGCCTTGGCCCCAAAAGCCATGGATGAGAGTGCACGTAGACTACGCTGAACCCCTGCTAGGAAAAATGTTTCTTATACTACTTGACGCACATTCGAAATGGATTGAAGTAGAATCTGCAGAATCAACGACGACAAGGAATACAATGGAAAGTTTAGGAAAGTTTCTCAACTCATGCAGTTCCTGAAAACTATTATCAGACGGGTCAGTATTCACCAGTCAAGAGTTTACCACTTTTGTAAAATCAAATGAAATCGACCACCTTAAAATAGCACTGTATCGAATTCAAATTTGGTCAAATAATGGGCTGGCGGAAAGAACAGTACAAGTATTGAAGTAGGACTGTCCCCTGCATATCAATGAATGTTGACATATCGCTTGACAATAGTGTTGTTCAGCTACCAGATCACACCACATTCCACAACAGGAATATCTCCTGCAATTGTTAATAGTAGCTTGCAGATTACAATTAAGCTTAGATTTGTTGCATCTCAACTTGGAGCAAATGGTACATAAAAATACAATGTCAACAGCAATATTTCTACAAGGGTAACCAGAATAGTATGATGGCCTTTTACAATGGGATGAGAATCTACATGCCAATTACAACAGAAGTCGTCCTTGATTAAATTGTGTAGTTCAGTCCAAGACAGGACCCTACCATACACTATCAAACTGGAAGATGGGAGAATAGTCCAGCAACATTTGAATTAGATTTGGAAAACATGCAAACAGAAAGACCCGAAGAGGTCTGTCAGAAGACTTACTTGTGGAACCAATACAGCGGAACCAACACAATATCCACGGGATAAACCCTGTTCAGGAGCAATGGTAAAACCTGATGAGTGTGATGTCGCACCAGACTCATCAGGACAACCACAAGATAAAGTTGACAAACAAGTAGAACAGGACTCCAGGGTACCATTGCAGGAGATTGACACAGAACCTGGAAGAATAGAGACACACAACTGAAGCATCAGATCTAGGTGCCAGCAAAACAGTGACTCCAGTCCGCCGTTCCAACAGAAGAAGAAAAGCATCAGACAGACCAAATTTATAGCAGATTAGACTATTATGTTGTAATGCCTCTTGATAATATCAGTCACATAGTAGGGGGAAGAGGACATAGTATATACATCCGGAACTTGAATGCTTGGATGATGTTGAGACGCTTACATTTCTCATGTTTTAGCAAAGGTTCCAAAAACCTAGCTCAAGACGAAAAAGAGCTTGTCATTGACTATGTAAAACAAATTCTTGACTAGTTCTAGTTCCATCGACAACAAATCCAAGTTTCTATAATATATATATATATATATATATATATATATATATATATACAAACTACTGTATAGGCAAAATTGCTTTAATTGAACATTGTCCATACTTTAATTGTAAGTTGACATTTGTGGCTTGCTATATACCAAGTGTATAATCAGAATTCTTGCAAAGGTAATAGAGTAGTAGAAAATTACAGCTCAGCAGCAATGATATGCTTTAGTCGTATAATCATCTCTAAAGCAGTGTGAAAAACCAGTTTTATTCAGATTCACAAAACTTTGATGCTAACTGCTGCTTCATGCATATAAGATTATAAGCAACTATGACATAAAAACAGCTCTTCAACAAATAAGAAAGAACAATAGCCCTTAGTGACAAGGATGCCTACAAATCCACTTCCTACCAGATTCACAATAGTATGGTATAGCCAGATCCTTCCCGCCTACATCCTTCCAGCGGCAAGGGTCTGGCTACGTGAGACTAAATTCGCACCACTGTTAAATAGCAGATGAAATCAAATTAAAACACAAAAAGAGAACAAACATTCCTTCTAACAACTTATTACTACCAATCCTGCTACCAACCTTAACAGTATACAAGAAAATATAAATATGCATACAGTTTTCTGTCACTTTCACATTTGAATTCTGGAATAAAATTGATATTAATGATCTCCACAAATCCGAGACTGATGGTTTCACAAACTTTGATCTGCACAGCAACATACAATAAACATTTAACATTAGAATATAGTCAGATAAGTCATGTACCAACCTATAGCTGTTGTAAGCAAGTTCATCCACGGGTTTGTGATCAAGTTGAAACTACCAAGCAGAAAATCATTGAAATATAACAACAGCAGTATTTTTGCAAATAGAAAGATACTTTGTTATTGTGCTTTAACTGTTCCAAACTTGCTGTGAAGACAAAAGCACCTTCCAGGAACATTAGCATGCAAGGCAAACTTAACGTCATCTGCATAGTCCATTTGCAGACATGTTCCAAACTACCTGGCACAAGAGTCTACATCAGGACTGGTGTTGTCCACCACCACAATCTTTCCTCTTTGAAGAGCTGATTCTGATAATTGAACACACTTTTGCCACGAACTGAGTGCACCCTAAAACAAGTACCGTCAGCATCACTATTACAACTAAGTTGATAATAACATCTCCACAACTTACTCTGTTTACTCTACAATAGTCACGTAGAATAAGGTATCTCAGAACAAATGTTGACTTCGCACCTATACTAACTGTAACAAATCAGGTATTTACTGTTTTGTAACAATAATTCTTACTTCCTGGATAACCAACTAGTACAACCACCTATTACAAAAAGACACAATTTGTGTTATGACAAGAACATACAGCATATATACTGTATTGCAATATTCAAGCAACTCACCTCTTTTCCTTCACTGATTACTTTAGCAATTACAGGGTTGCACAATGGCCCTGGAAAGTTCACAGCTTTCCTCTAAATCTTCACATAAAGATAGAAACACCTCTTAATTCAATATACACCTATATGGTCTCACAGGATCAAACTGTTCTAGACTGTATGAGGCGGGTCGGTATCCCAAAAGTATTCTTCAGGCGTAAAGAAAGTCAAGCCAATATCTAGAGCAAACTAGGACAAAACCATATAATAAATATAACAGGTTTTTCAATTATGAAAACATGAGTACCACTGGTACCTTGCGATAAGAACACAAGAATTCTGCTTTATTTCTTCCAGGGGCCAACCTTTTGATCGACCAGCAGCATCTGCCATTAATTAATAAAACCAAATAAATGAGAATTCTACTAAAATAGAAAGCACAGATACTTACTTCCAACAAACAAGTTACAGGTTAAAGCAACTGATATGCCCTCATTTCTCTGGTTTTCAGTATTCAATCTCTTGTTCAGCTCTAGTATGACCATTCGTAGGTTGTGACACTATCAGTTATGTGCAGATAAGACAATGAAAACATAACTAATACCTGAACAATGCCAGTAAAAGTGAACAAGTCTTGATAATGTCATAACAGAATACTCTGTAAAATATTGTATAGCTCACTAATAACAAAGCCTAAACCTAAGTATAATTAATAAATACAGCAAAATATTAATTAACATGCACAATTAACTGTTCATTACAAATTATGTTTCTACGTATATCTAGCTTTGATCAGGATCATCACATCAGCCTTCTAACTCATTTGCACTCTCACAACTTCATACAACTGATTCTTTACTGTCTTCATATGTCATTAATTAAATATATGTAATGCATGGTAGGAAGACAAAATACAGTTTATTGACCGACGTCTTGAGGGGCTTCCTGAGATAATTAGCCGAGGCAAAGCCGAGGCTAATTATCAAGAAAGCCCAGAAAAGACCGAGGTCAATAAACTGGATATCGTCGACCCTAGCATGCATTAACCTATTTGTTGTATGTTTAACATCCTACTGTAATTAGAGTTCATAGATTATTTAAGTTGAATTAGAGTGGTTGTGTATTGCAATGACAGCTAAAGTTTTATGTCAAACAACCAAATTTTGACAGCTGTGAAGTTTTGTTGACGTGCACGTCAGCCCCATAAGGCCACGTACTCAAAAGTATTAGTACAGTACATTATCCACATGTTTTGCGAGCATGATGTCGGATCAGAAAGAAGACCGTAATATTGACCAGGACAACAACAGATAAGACTCGTTGGTTTCAAAATGCGTGCCACTAGTATTAGCCAGCTTGACAGCAGATTTGCTGAAAAGACGAGTACAGCAAGGGTACAAATTTGCAAAAACACGACTGCCTGCAACAGTTGGGTGATGCAAATATTTGAAGCATGGAGAAGTAATCGAAACAAGGATGCTCCACAAGAAGAGCAGGTACCGACAGACAGACTTTCTTTCAACGAAGGATTCACAACTAGATGCAGCCAAACCACAGACGGATTGTCAAAAAGTCTGTTACATTTACATTGAGCACAGATCCAAAAATCATAGTGGTGGACTAAGTGCATGATTTACGGCATTCAAACAAAAAAGTCACAAGGTAAATTATAGTCAAGCTCCAACGTGACTCTGTAAGGTAATAGCATTTTGTGGTTTGTTGTTTATCAGATACGCTAATGAAGAAGCTGGTGACGGTTGCCACGTAAAAGTTTTGGATCTCTATATAAGTAAGTTGCCAGCAGGATTTTCTCGAGAAGCCTTCTATTATAAACCTTTGTTATCTACACCTACATTTGCTCCTTGGTATTCAAAGCAAGTAATCGGTCGTAACACTTTGGCTACAAAGATGAAAGTGATGACAGCTGAAGCTGGTCTTCCAGTTCGAACCAACCATGCCCTTTGAGCTACTAGAGTGACAAGGCTGTGACAAGGCTGTTTCAAGCGGGAGTTCCTGAACATGTCATTCAAGGCAGAACCGGCCACATAACGCTGCAAGCACTGAGACAATAGCAAGAGCCATCTGAATTGCAGCAAATGGCAGCGTGCAAAGTTTTGGATAATGGCCATGCACACACAGATTACACTGACGCAAAAGTCAAGGAGTCCGGAGAGACAACAGAACAGGCAGATGAGCTCAAAGTAGTCCAGGTTGAACACCCGCCTGAAACGGAAAGAGAATCCAATTGTCATTTCTGATTGAGTCTTTATAAACTGTAGTACTGTGAACATTATTATTGGTAAAGAATAAGCTTGTAATCTAAAATAGGTATGCCCATGTATTGATTGCTAGTTGGTTTTTGTTCTTGATATTTTTTTGTTCTAAGTTAGTTGTGTTTTATGTCAGTAAGCAGTACACAGATTCTGACCGGTCAATATAAACGTATATTGACCGGTAAATGTACAACATGTGGTTGGGTAGCTATGGTAGGAGTGTAATATAACAAAAAAATAATCCTCGCAATGGCGGAATAAACACCCAAACATGCAACAATTATGCTTATTGACTGCAAAACTACACTTAGACTATTAGTATAATCATACACACTTGCTTCATCTGTCATGAATGTCCACATTCCAAGACATGGTTTCCAATACATACTACATCAACTTTCCGAAGTAAATACCTAAAATAATCCTGGCAGCTAGAATATGCCACACAATTTTCATAAAACTTCCTTACTTGAACTGGCACTCCGATACTTCTTCCTACGTCCCTTACCTCGAAAAGAAAGTCATTAATGCATATTTTGTTGTGCCCTACAGCCAACTATTGTCACAAACAAAAAGTGATCAGCACAAAACAATGCCTTGGCTACAAGTGACGTGATGTACCTGATTAGTAGAAATAACAACCTGTAACAAAAAAAAGAACAGTGAAGAAGAAATATGCAACACTTGAGACTAAAGTTCACTGCAGTAGCATTACCATATTACCTACATAGAAGGGCATGCCGTTACAGCGTGAGGGTTAACAAACTGCCCATACGAACGAGAGAATAACTGCAACATCTATTGCCCATGCATAGATACTCTAACCCAACGTAACTATTCACATAACTTAAATAATGTACCAAATGTACTGCTTCACCAGTTTGCCACTACGTATGATTAATATCACCAGCAATTTCTGCTCCGATCATCATCATTCTCATCATTGTCTTTGTTGTCCACTATAGCAGTCTTCATCTTGAAATTTAGGTTTCCTCCTAAGAGTGAAAGTCCATATTCTATAAAATGAGTGTTTTATGATATCTTGAACTACTTCTATCTAGGAGTCTGACACAGCAGTTGCACTACCAGCCTACCAATACAGTATAATAGTTGCACTACCATAGTAGTCACCCATGCTCACAGGTGGTGCAATGATAATGTCTGGTGTTTCAAGGTTACATCGCTCACAAGGGCATGCCCTTATAGTACAGACGTCTTGGTTGCAAACTCTTGCATATACACAATACCCTTCTATGTGAGGTAGCAAAGTAAAAGCAGGAAATGCCTGTCAAGCAAAAACTCTCTTGTTCCTGTCACATCCACAGCATAGACCTGACACCATGTGTTTTCACTTAGCTACCCTACCAATTCTACTACCATACTTTGTATCCTAGACGATGCAACTCCAACAATTCAGTCTTGATTTGCGGAAACTGTAATCTAGAAACACTGAAAGGTGATGTACTGCAGCCACCTGTATAATGCATACCGCTTACTTCCAATAATTAGGGCTTTGTAGAAACACTCTTCCTGACTTGGTTATTATTGTGCCATCAAGATCAAATCCAGCAAACTATGCTTTAGATTTTAATACAACCAGTACACTGTCCGCAAAGCAGTAACATCTTAAACTTTGTTACTTGGTTGAACTCCTTTACTTGTAAATACAACAAGTTCCGAAAGCTCTTCCCAGAGTTCTTCACAACTACTTCAGTTGTCTCAGATTCAGTGGATAACTTTAACTTGTCACTAATAAACATTTTAGAACTTTGTTCTAGATTGTTGCCACTACTGGCTCGCTTAAAATAAGCTAGCAGAGCTGTTGACTGTTTGCTGCTTGCCAGTTCTTGTAATTTAATAGTTTCTGCATCGACTAAAGTGCAAACATGTTTAGTTTCCAATTTATCACAACTTCCTGGATGAATTGATTCAAAGTATTTGATAGAGTCTGTGTCTATAGCAGCAGATATAATGTAACTTTTTGCTCCTTTGCCGGTGTTTTCACGATGAGTTATACTTTCGAATGTATCTCTCATTTCAAACTGACTGTTATCAACTACTTTCCAAGACGGTTTAGCCCACTCTATGGGTGGATGACCAAAATGAATAAAATACGGATATCGATTATCTAATAAAAACGTCCCACCAACGCCTAATTGATAAGTTTCCCCTACACTTAGTTTTGTCTTGCAAACAAAAGATGAACTGAGCCCAACCTACAAAATTGTATAAATCAGAACAGGTGTGTGCGTGTGCGTGTGTGTGCGTGCGTGCGTGTGTGTGTGTGTGTGTGTGTGTGTGTGTGTGTGTGTGTGTGTGTGTGTGTGTGTGTGTGTGTGTGTGTGTGTGTGTGTGTGTGTGTGTGTGGTACAGATTTGTGTAACGGAAAGCAGCACTTACTTGACGCAGTAAAACTTCCTCTTTGCCAAAGTTTGCAGTTAGTTCAACTATACAGTAAACAAACCATTCCACAATTAACCCAGAATATTCTCAATGTAACAGCTATCGACCTCATCTGCTAAGGCACTTGTCGTCCTCTATTAATGTTGTAGGACCACATCCCAGAACGACACACTGTGCATTTGAAAGGTTTACAGGTTCATATGCTGTCTTTCACAAGGCAGAAGTTAACAAGTACGCTATCGCGCCGACATGTTGAAGCCACATTAAAATCAATTTTAATTAGTCACGTGAGTGTAGGCGGGAAGAGTCTGGCTACGCGAGACTAATGTCATGTGCAGAATCAAGTTGGCAAAGACAGATCCAGTCAAGGGTCATTCTCACTTGGTCGAGAATGGCTAACGTTGCAAGTATCAGACCCAAAATGGCAAACGGTGTTGGTTCCGCAATTAAAGAAATAAATGAGCATTTATGGGTGGGTCTGCTGCAGATTCTCTGAGAATAAGGCGTTGGATAAAGGTTTTGATGAAGATCAATCAGTTTTCTTGAATCTACCGTAAGGCTTGTGAGTTGAAGTTGGATAATTTCATTTCACTTTGTTTTCATTGTCTAGCTAATTAGTCAAAGACTGGATCATAAACAGATTTTTGATTTTATAAATTTTGATATAGTTGGTAGTGCATGACGCTTCCAAGTTAATTAATTAATTCGTTCTTATTCTAGGATGTTAATGCACATGTTTTTAATATCTAGATCCATTCAACTTGATGGTTGTGTTTTACAGCTAGGCGATACGAGTTATGTGCAAGAAAGCTACATGGTGGGAAGCAGTCTAATGAGGACGATGGTGTAATTGTAACAGGATCACGACCATCTGTTGCCTTTACTATGACTTTCCTTATCAGAGTCTGCACTGTATAATGTATAAACTAGAGACGATCTTATTGTCATTTGTTTCGAAACAACTGGCTTGCTGTGGTTATGTCTGTATTGACATAACCCATTATTATAATTGTAGGAGGAGACATAGATAGCGTATTAATTGCATTTTAATGGAAAGCTCCATTCCATTGCTGGGTGTCAAAAACTTTGATTTCATACCATATATATTATAGGTAGATTTGACAAGACTAGCAGCCTGTGTTGGTCATGACAGATGAGATTTTTTGAAAAAGTGAATTTGGCAGGGAGAATTTTGCTCAAACGTCAGAAATTGGGTTAATTAATTAAGATGGAGATGTCAGGCTTCAAAATTTGGAATGTAGCTTTCTTATCAGGGGTATAGTATCATACAAACAGAATCTGAGAAAAGGTTGGCACGATCATGAAATGCTGGACCACAGCCATTTGGGAATATCACTAAACAAAGCGAAACTAGACTTGCAAAATATTAATTTCTATAAATGCAACATTAAACAAATAGTTCATTAGATGACTGATTCAGACAGCTTGAACAGGCAAGGATACTGTTACATTTGCTTTTGTGGAAACTGGTATTCTAGGGTGACAAAATAAATTCAAATTGATTTTCTAATATATTTAAAATATATTATCATATTCTTTGTTAGAGATAATATAAATAAAAATCTTGTTGAATCAAGACAGAAATACTTTTTAATGAAAAGTACAATTAAATTAGAATATTTGTTAGAATAAAAGGGAATGCTAGAAAAACTGTCATGTTTAATTAAGCATTTTGCAATTCTGACCCAAACTTACTTTGTAAAATACAGGTGTTTGTGTTCCTGTTTCTTTGAAGTGCTTTGGATGCAACGTGATTGGCTCAAACTCTATAAGCACAGTAGCTATAATAGAAACTATTATGGGTGCGGTTTTAATGGCCTGTCTGCATCTGAGAGTTTCGTGTTTTACCTTGAGACTGGTTGATGTTTGTTTGCATGTTACCTGTTCGTGTTTTGCTTCTAGTTAAAATTCAAGTCAACCTCAACAGTGTTGATTGCAACTTCTTTAGCCTAAGAAGCTCAACACTACCTAAATCTAAGAAGATATAAGGCGAACTGGAGTTGGAGTGGTTTTGAGGCGTATAAGTATATCTGTGTGTGTGTGTGTGTGTGTGTGTGTGTGTGTGTGTGTGTGTGTGTGCGTGTGTGTGTGTGTGTGTGTGTGTGTGTGTGTGTGTGTGTGTGTGCGTGTGCGTGTGTGTGTGTGTGTGTGTGTGTGTGTGTGTAATTTTAAAAACTTTTTCTCTGAAAAAAATAGATGTAGGGATTGTATAAAAAGTAACAGAAACAAGATCTATAGATAATATCAACCAAAGCCTGACATCACTAGTGAATCCTTCCAACCCCCAAAATGCATAATGTAGGGAATGTGGGGCTTGGAAGGATTCACTACTGATGTCTGGGTTTGGTTCATATTATCTATAGATCTTGTTTCTGTTACTTTTTATACAATCCCTACATCTATTTATTTTTTCAGAGAAAGAGTTTTTAAAAATTCTAGTTTGGTAAGTTTTTAGGAGCGCAAAAGCGAGCAACATATACCTACAGGGTGTACATGTCTTCACTAGGGCCTGTACATCTTTTCTAGGCATGTCTACGATTTAGTGCGTTTTCATTAGCGTTAATTAAACCTGTTTATACATGTATGTAACAGCTTTCGTTAGACATGATTCAGAGGTAGTTTACTCAAACTCAAGCTAAGTCTACGGGGTAGATACGGAACCATGGTATCCTAGCGCACGTTGCACGAACTAAATTTTAGTGTCTTTGCATTGCTCTTTCCTCTGTGCGTGTATAATTGAATATGCAACGGCAGTTGGAATAGAACTTGGCCTAGTAGTCAAAGCCAAAGATTATCACATATGGGATATGCGTGGCAAATAATGGGTTCCAGTATAAATTGCACTGTGTACGTAATTATTTGTCAATTTTGCTCCTGTGTACAACGCAGATTGCAAACAATTTCAGACTAGACCGGACAATGGCAGACAGACATGATCAAATTACACAGTTCTGGTGGTAGACTCTTTCCTAGACTCTGGGCATAGTTGATTGGCGCTTCGTCCATTGTCTCTGTGTCATGGACAAGCATCGCAAGCACTGCTCTGTGATTGGCCCGAACTGTGCAACAGCATTGATGGCGGTCAAAGGATCAAATCTGCTTGAAAGAAACACAAATTTTTCAACATTCCTTTCGGTTTCTTTAATCAACAAAAGAATAGAGTTCGGGTAATTCTAAAGTGCTTTCTAAAGTTTCGCAGCCGTACATAATGTACAAAAAGAGATATCTGTGGAGAAGAAGAAGAAATCAGAACAAAATTGGCGCATGGGCCTCCGAGGCTAGCAACTGTTTTCTAGGTTGTTAGATAATTATTAACCAAAACAAAAATAGGATATAGTACACAGCGTGCAAACATTTCATTTCGTTAATTTTGAGAAATTTTAGTCTACATTTACTATGTTTTCTAGGCGTGCAAAATGACGACCACGCCCCCACAACGCTCCAAAACCTGGGCAATCCCTACATACAGGGTACTACCGTACCCTGTGATATATCTGTTCCCAGATAAAAAAATTGATTTCAGCATTCATTCATTCAACATGGTGTAGCTACAAAAGGAGACGTGTGTTCTTAGGACGGATGCCACAAAATCGTTCAATTTTATCCACAGTGCCAAGGGTTTCAGACACGTGTTACTATCATTTTTCAGGAATTGGTAACCATGTGATTGAAATGTTTTCTGGAACAATTAAGTTGTCTAATTCACAACATTTTATGATAGTTTGACAGTCTACTTTTTAAAGCATCATCGGTTTAGCATATATCTAACTGCTCTCTGGTCTGTTGGTTAATCAATGCCTGTGGCAGATGCATTTACGTACTTAAACGGACAATTTGGCAAAGTCGGTTACAGATCCCATCGAAACCCAAATTCTCCGTGTTCATTTGAAACCAGGAGTATTTATGTCTCTAATATTGCCAAGTGAAGCAACAATCTTTGACAGCAGTGACCAGATCTGACTGCATGAGCTGTATTGATTAATGCCGTGCTCTTACTGAGAGATTGCCATACAACTTGTCTCAACAATCAGGCTCAAGGACCTAGTTTGCAATTTATTGCTGTTCTTGACCAAGTGATTTATAAAATTAAACACTTTAGAGTACTGATTGCAAAAACAGAAAGCCAACAGTGAACAGTAATCTTACACCATCTCAAACACAACGGTTAACTGCTTTGTCAATCAGTATTCAGATGTATTTGCACAAAGCTCAGACAATCTGGTACGTACCTCGTTACCACTCACTCTATAGATACTGGTGACCACCCTCCAGTCAATCTACCGTCCTATCGTTTGTCACCAGCCAATAGAGCAGAATTTGAACGTCCAAACAAGTTATTGATGATAAATGGGCTTACGTGATTCAGTTTTATAACCCAGTACGTTCTCGTCGTTCGACCGCTGACATTACTCCTGTTGGTTTTGAGGGCTGTTTTGTTTAGCCACACGTAGTTCTTTAGTTGTAGTTGTATTTTACTTTGTATTGTTCAGTTAGGCTTCGTTCATGAGGAGGAGAGTTGTAGTGTATTTATACGGGAGTATACTATAGCCACTCCCCTTTTGTGTTAGCTATCTAAGGTGTTGTCACACCAACACAGTTGTCTTTGGCTTTTGCTCCACCTTCTGTTCTCTCTGCTACACTATTTCCACGCATGTGACCGAACGATATAGTCTCGTTAGTTTGTCTGTTCCAGGTAGAATCGAGAGCATAGCACGTCTTAATTGTCTACAAACCCGCCTAATCGGTTGCTTTCGCTGTTGGGTTGACTCTCAATTCTCGCAAACACCATATACTTATGATAAACATGTGCATATCAAATACTATCACTCCCACGACTAATGACAATCTAGCTGTAATCGAGCCAAGTAACGTGATCAATTCTATTCGGTCATATTCTATTTCCAATCCTATCGCGTGTAGGATTGAAATCTTTGCGACATCGGTTCCAGCCTATCGTATCAATCAAGTTTCTTGAGTCTAAGCTAGCTGTCATTGTACTGTAGAGAGCGTCAATTTGAACTGTTTACTGGGCATTTCTAGTTAAATACTGGCAAGAGCTTTCTTCACGGAGAAACTTTGGTGTCTGTACTTACAAGTTCGTTACTTTGTTACTTCCTTGTTCACAAATTTTTGTGCATACATCATGTTCTTTGTATTTTAGATCACTTGAACAGTTTAGCTGTTGTGGTTTAACCGGGATTGGCCTACTAAGGCACCGTCAAGGTGAGCTGCAAGGCGCGAAGCGGTGGCGTTAGAAATGTGGGGGTGCAGCGGGATTCACGCGCAGTTGTCCTGTTTCCTTATGACTTGGTCGATCAGAATGAATCTGCAGTATATAAATACGTATAACGTAAACCAGACGCAACACTGTTGTCCACCGAACCTCTCCATACATGGATGAGCTCATATTGGTAGGAGGGACAGTAGGCTCCTATGTGCATGTCATGTGCTTTTTAAGATTTGGCCTACTAGTAGTAGGCACCGTCAACGTGCGGTGCAAGGCGCGAAGCAGTTGCGAGAGAACTGTGGAGTTGCAGCGGGATCACGCACGCGCACTTGACCCGTTTTATTATGTCTTCAGAATGATATCTAGTGCACACATATAATGTGATTACACCAGAGGCGACATTGCTGTCCACTATAAACCTCTCCAAGTTTGAGTGCTTGGCACAGCTCGTATTGGTAGGAGTGACAACAGTTTGATTATTTGCATGTCAAAGCTATCTCTACCGCTATTGTCTAGAAGCAGAATTCTTTCTGAGAGTTCCACACTTGGTCATCCAAACCTACTGGGCTGCGTTCAACTATAGACAATTACTGTAAATAAACAAAATTTCGTAAGCGATCTCAGATTTACCAAAGTTAAATGCTTAATAATTTTTTGTCGCTCTGGATTTTAGCGACACTTCGAGTACTAATAGTCATCACGTGTCACGCTTGCCAGGCTTGTACATATAAGGCAGAACTGATGCCTAATATTTCCCCGTGGTGCTGTGGTTTTGACATGTCCGCACGTGGACACCTGTGAGATACTGCTAGGACGTACACATGCCTTAGGCGCTTAGCAGATACTTACGCGTGGTGCTGTGGCTTTGATTTTCTGTTGATTTCGTGTTGATTACGAAATTTTGTTGATTTACAGTAGTTTGTTTTTGTCTCGGCTGCGAAGATTTCCTTCAGAGCAGAAAGGTAGTGAGTGATCTCTGGTAGCTTACATGCATGCAGTTCCCGTGTACTTGGACTGTCCACCCGTGGACTCGAGAATTTTATGAGTCAGAGAAACAATAGGATTTGGGAATAAATTAGAAAGCACTCGTTCACAGCCTCGGATGAGGCATACTTAATAAAGTAGCCTCGTACCAGACCTTCTCGTCGCGTTGTCATATCTATATAGATGCTGTCTGGTTTGTTGATTCATCGATGCCTGTCATTTAAGTACCTAAACGGACAATTTGGCAAAGTCGGTTTTTAGATCCTTGACCTAAGTGTTGTTCATTACTATTAGAAGTGAGAGATGCATCATTCATTGTGATTAACAGAGGCCGGGATGTCCGGTCTAAGAGTACAGTAGTCTGGTGAAGACCGACCATGCGTACGACCGTATTTATAATCGATTAGCTCAGATGCACATGAAGCTATTCTGACCAATAGACGAGACGTGGTGTCATTACCGACCAATAGACGAACGTGATGTCATAGTAAGTCTCCACCTCTCTTTGTTTGCTAGCTGCTCAGGTCGTCTATACTGTACGTGTTTAGTCCTTTCGTTTACATAAGGGTTTAGCACTTATATACAACGCCTAATCTACATTTGCACGTGCATGTTTTCCCACTAACAACCAGACGTCTAGAGAGCGAAGGTGCTGGTAAGATTCAGGCACCATGCGGTACATGCATGTAGCTGCATTAATTAAACCTGACTTGTATACGTTTTGCTTGTTCCACAGTGTTTCTGCATAGTGGTTCTGCAGTCTGACAGCTTGAGTTTTCGGTGTGCGTGGCTGAGCGATGTTGTTGTAGCTACAATAGACTTATAGTAGTATCGTCTTCAACAGGAAATAGGTGCTCTACTGGAATTTGCGAGGGGGATGTGCATTGTCCATGACAGCGCGTCTGTTTGTCGGACAAAGCGGTTGATCTGAAGTACACAAGTCTGGAGACGAGTTGCTTTGCACCTTTTGTTTACACGCCAGCATTGGAAATCTAGCTGAGACCGGTGGCTTAAGTTAAATACCTCAGCATACGCAAGACATTATCACGTGACGAAATATGATTACATATTCCGGCCGAGGGTTTACCACTGTAGTGCTTCTCTATTCATTATGTTTGTTAATCTATGGAAACCCAAATTCTTTTGTCCATATTGGAAACCAGGAATATCTCTCGACCCTTGATAAGTTGACAAGTCTGGCAACAATCTTTGACAGAAGTATCCTGATCTAAATCAGCATTAATAATAAAGAATTAAGCCATGCTCCTACTGAGACATTGCTCTAGATACAACTCGTCTTAAGCACAGACTCGAGAACCTAGTTTGCAATTTCATGACCAAGTGATTCGAGACAGAGTTGATAAATAAAACGTAGACCAACCAGTGCAAGCTTTTCAATGAATAGCAGCGATTCTATGGTAATCGTTAAAATGACCACAAGCTGATTGGAACGTAAACTTCTAGTAAACAGTAAATCATGCATATGCCTTTTTTATCTTGTATTTCAAAACGCCATTCTTATTAACTTTAAAAATACTAGACTTTGCAAATGACCAAACAGTTATTCAAAATATGGTAGGAGGATAGCGTAGGATTTCCCACTTTCTATTTTCGGGTATGTGAATAATTGAAAGATTATAGTCTCGTTAGGTTTACTGTACCATGTAGAATATGTAGTGCTGTTCTGAATTTTGTGCAACACAACACAACATTGTCTACACAACTACACTAGTCTAGTTTAGTTTTACGCATGCGCACTCTAATCACATGTTACCCCACCTTTTCCCACAAATCTAGTCTGTCTCGGGGTGAAGAAGATTTCCTGTATGATGCCTTGTCTGCATTCTTCGCCCTGGTCTATTCTCCTGCATATCATGGACTGTGGATGCTAATAAGGTCACACGAATATCCTTTGAGCATATGATCACTTTCTTCATCCACTGCACCGTTTGCTCTGCCAGACAATTACTTTGAGGATAGCCTGGACTACTGGTGATAAGATGAAATCCTTAGGACGTTCCGAGTTTTTGTCTGCCTCGTTTACATGCTGGGGCCATTGTCTCTCCTCGGTACTTCGGGAATCCTATGCCGGGCAAGAGTGGACTTCACGGTAACCACGATGATGTTGTCCAATGTAATAGAAGTCAACTTCAACAACTCGGATATCTCGAATAATAATCCACCAAGAGTAGGTAACACTGTCCGTTGATCTACAAAAGGTATGACCCCAAAACTTGCCACGGATAGTCTGGCAATATAGTTGGAATAAGGGGCTCTCATACTTGCCTGCTCATTTGTTACAGGTAGGACAGTGGTTGATCGACTGGGCTCTCTTTGGAGATACCTGGTCACCAAACTGATGACAATGCTGGCAGTCTGCAGTGTGTGATGCCTTGATGGCCCTCCTGTATCTTTTACAAAACCTCCTGACGAAAACTGTTTGAAATAACAATGCGATTTCGTAAAGCAGATTCTGGTTCCGTAAAGATAGTGAGTTCCTCGCATGCCAAAATAGAACAACTAAAGGTTGCTGCGGTGTTTGATTGGACTAGCCTGACTTGCAATCATGAATGACGAGTTGGATTAGTCCATCCTACATCTGAGCTTTGCGGTATTCTTCCAAGCGTTGTTCAGTTGTCCATAGAAAGCGTACACAAGACTCCACAAAAACTTCCACCAAATCTTGGAGCTCCACTGACTCAGGTATTCTGATATCACTGGTGCTCTTGACAGTCTATCAGCAATGTAGAGTTGCTTTCCCGGAACGCGCTCTAGGGTTTAAGTATACCTGCCCATAGGTAATCGAAATCGCAGAATGCGAGGTTGTAAAGTGTCCAAATGCTTTGTATGGACTAAAGGTATATGGTCCGTTTCGATTTCAAACTGTCCCCACTAGGAACTGTGAGAACATTTCACAAGCCTACATAACTGCTGGGGCTTACTACTCCACCTGCGCATAACTTGTCTCAGTCATTGACATTGACCTTGAAGCAAATGCAACTGGTCGCCAGTAATGATCTTACTCTTGAAGCAGGACGGCACCTAATCCATAGGAAGATGCATCAGCTGCTACTCTCGACATCTTCTGAGGATTGTACAGAGTGAGAACTGCCGGTTGCGTCAGCTCCTGTGTGAGGTTTAAGAATGCTTTCTCTTGTGGCAGATCCCAAAGCCATGACTTCTTTGTACTCAACAGCTCACGTAGTGGCTGACTAAGGTCAGCTAATCGAGGTGAAAACTTTCCAAATTGATTCACCATGCCTAAGAAGCGTTGCGGCTCTGTTGTGTTCTTGGTGTTTGCGAGGTCTTGTATTACCTTGATCTTCTCTGGATCGGCTTAAATGCCATTGGCTGTAATGACGTAACCCAAAATTTTACAGTGTAAGTCTCAAATACACATTTGTCACGATTAAGAGTGACGCCTGCCCTGCCGCCTCAAGACGTCGAAAAACTTGCTTCAATCGTAGGTCGTACCCCCTATGGCTGCTTCCGAAGACAAGAACATCATGTGGAAGCGAACATAGTCTATGTGACAGACAACTCTGTCTAGTCCTCATTCTCTGGAACAATTCTGGTGCACTTTAGGGAGTTTCGGGAGTTTCTTGAAGCAATGCGTGCCGTAAGGAAGGACAAAAGTTGTTATATAGCGGCTGTGATTCAAGGGGTAGAGGAATTTGCCAGAAGCCGTCATTGGCATCTATCTATGTAGGATAGTTTGGCCAATGCGTCCTCTACTCTGGATACAGGTAAACTTCACGCATCACATTCCCGTTAAATGGCTTGAGGTCGACACAGATTCTAATGTCTCCTGACTGTTTGGGCAACACGCGCACCATGTTGTTGGTCGTTTGACTTTCTTGCTGATACTAGTTGGTCCATTCTCTCCATGCAACTCACATTCACTTTCACCCGCTGTACATTACTGGGAGCAAAGATTAGTGAGTTTTAGCTCCTTCACTAAGTTTTATCTCGCAAGCTTCACTCAGATTTCACAAGCCCATAAATGTTTAGGAAACTTCTTGTACACTACGTCCCCTCTCCTGAGCTTGTAGCATTCAGCTGCTTGATCTAGCCTCGCAAGCAAGGCTCTTCCGCGCAGTCGCTGAGCTAAACGTATGTGAATTATACGAGGAGGAGGAGGAGCTTTTACCGGAATTGCTCCAGCGAGAGAAGAGCCTGGTCGCTTTCGAGAACGTCATAGTGGCGTGGGACCCCGGATCCGGTTTCATAGCTTGGATAAGACTAATTCGATTTCCTAAAGAGCTCAATAATGTAATTGCGTTTGATACATGAAGCGGAGAGGAAGCCCTCCACGGAGAGAGCTTGAACACGAAAGCCAGTGAAGCTGCTGATGGACAAAGTGCTGGTGAATAATGATCCCAGGAATGGCCTACATGGGACTGGTCCGCTGAACCTACTCTTTCCACCAACGTTTCTTTCTACTGAACTCATATGCAGGTTTGCGCGAATTGAAACCGACGCAGAAGTTTTCACCACTCTTGCGCGTTTACTCTGACACCTATAGCCTGTGAAGGAAATGGCATGAGAACTGCCGACCCTGTTTCACTCAACGGTTCATCAAAGCAGTGGAACGGAGTCCACGTCATAATCAGATTGGCGTGTATTGCTAACGCAGTCCAGCTGACGGTACTTTGGACTCAGCAAGCAGCTCTTTTGTATGATATTGGCTCTCCTCACGGTGAACTGGAAACATATAGGCATGGGAAAATAGCAGTGCAGTGTACCATGTTCAGGAAGTGTAGAGTTGACTCGTAGTTGCATGTGTTATGTACTACGTAAGACTTGTTTCAATGCACGGACTCTGATTGCTGGATATAAAATAAAAAACATTTTGAGAAAATGATGGGTATGTAGGGATGGTATGTACTTTTAATCATGCTCATCTCCTACATCACAATCCAGTACTGTGAGTGTCACACACCACTGCTGCGTTTTAATTAATTTAGGTAAGAAGATTGTGATGTAGGAGATGAGCATGATTAAGTACATACCCATCATTTTCTCAAAAAGTTTTTTTTTATTTTTTAGGTAAAAAGATTGTGGTGTACGAGATGGGCATAAATGACATAAGTACATACCCATCCCTACATACCCATCAGTTTCTCAAAATGTTTTTAGACTTGTCTAGTTTGAAATGGTAATGAAAGTCCTAGTAAACGTGTGCAGCTCGGCCGGGATTTCAATCTTTGATTGTATCTCTAAACAACTCCCACGTTACGCTCAGCATACGCGGAAGAACGTAGCAGCTGACGGATGTACGAAATAACACTGATTGCATCTATAAACAACTCCCATTACCTAGGGTTCCATGGAAGAGATACACGCTTACATGCACAGAGAGTCAGACAGGACGCCGCGCCGTTGAACATAGTCGTACATGTTCAACTACACGCAACTGTAAGCAGCATATAGCAGCAGGTGTACGTGGCAGCTAGGCTTCCAAACGGTAGTCACATCTACACACGTGACCGGAACAACATGGCGTTGTGGCAAGAACAACGTGGAATTGCATGGCAGCAGTTGACTGATACAAGGTGACTTTGCACATTTAGCTGTTGGTTCAGTGCAATTCTTCGGACAAGAGCGAATCGTTTGGTGTGACTCTCGTTGTTGTAGCTGCTTCGAGTGAGGCGCTAGCCTGGCTAACAAAAGTGAAATGTGAAATGTGAAATGTGAAAGAAAAAATCGGGTTTTTTACTTGCCGATAGCTGCCTTCTGAGGCGCTTAGTATCAGCGGAGATAGTCTGGCTACCATTAGGACCGTTTGAAGTTGAGCGACACGTGGGTCCGAGATCTCTGTAATGGGTTCTGAGAGATCCGGTTCGGATACTTTTGTATGGGCCGCCATTTTAGATTCTTCCCATCCGTACACAGGGAGTGCGGTAGCACTCCCTACCGCACTCCCTGATACACTAACGGCGTACAATGAGTTCATTCTCAAACTACCGCGCTGCAGATATAGATTCAGCGGTGTACTGTTGACGAAACTGAATGCTGAAAAGGAGTCGTGACACTGCAGAATATTAAATGGATGAGCTGTTTACATACTAGAAGTGAACGATGATGTCAACTACGTACTTCGCGCAAAACAAGCAAGTGTGTGAAGCGATGTCGCGTGCTACTCAACTTACATGCTTAGCTAATCGATTAGCGTTATCAAGCTATGACACCGGATCCTGGGTCGCACGTCACTATGACTTTCTCCAAAGCGACCAGGCTCTTCTCGCGCTGGAGCAATTCCGGTAAAAGCTCCTCCTCCTCGTGTGATTCACGTGCGTTTAGCTCAGCGACTGCGCGGAAGAGCCTGGCTTGCGAGGCTATGATTGATCACATGCAGTCTCTATAGCTGACCAAGCAAACTGGTTTTGAGACCTTGCACAGTACCACATAGAAAGGCTCTCCTGTCTAATTTCCATCACATCAGTAGAGAGCATCTTCTTGAACTGACATACGGCTTTCAACGCCTCGGATGTTGGACCATACAAAACTTTAGTTGACTGCTCAAGACGGGGTGCTCCCAAATTCTGGTACTTCTTGCTAACTGCCGTAACTTCTGCTCCAGTGTCAAGCTTGAAGGTCACTGGCTTACCTGCCAGCCTCGCACTAAGTGATCCTTCCCTGATGTTAGTGGAATAAGTAGGCAGTACCCTGGCTAGACACTGAAGTGACCACGGTTTGAGGTGTTTTTGACAGACACTGCGCCCAGTAGTGACCTTTCTGTTACACTTGAAACAGGTTGCTGTATGTGCAGGACAATTGGCATCTCGCCCATGTGGTCTGCCATATCGCTTGCATGGCTGCCATTTGATATCTCTCCCAGGTGCGCGTTACTGCAATTTATTGTCTACTTTATCGCCGGTCGCAGAGACAAATTTTCCCGCCGTTTGCAGCTGCTTCCTTACCGTTCGCGCTTCTAACCTCGCCAATCACTATGAGGTGCTTCTTACTGCCGTAATCCTCCAATTCCTGATGCTACTTAACTGCCACTTCCTTTTGCCGTACGGCCCTTTCGTCTTTCCCAGTCTCAAACTGACATCCATTTGAAGGCTCTCAGACAGTGTCTGAGCCCATGCGGTCGCGCAACATCTCGTTTGTCAAGTCGCCATACTCGCACGTTTCTATCACGCTGTAGAGTATAGTAATATACTGCTCTGCGGTCACTCTTGCTGCTGTCGTTTGTTAAAGGGGACCTCCAACGGAAATACAACCTGGTCTTAAAATGTAGGCTTTATCTTGAAACTTCGTGCTGGCCTACTTTCAGGCAAACAGCCGCTTTGGTAGCGGAAAAAACGCGGGTTAGGTACGGAGCATGCGCCAGGCTGACACGTTTTGGCGCTAAGCTCCGCCTACACCAAATGAATTGCCTGTGTAGCTCAGTCATCATGCCATTAAACTACACGGAATCTAAACAGGACTGGTAACAATAGAAGGATCTTGTGTTTTAAGGCCTTATAACAGCTCTCTGCAACGAAAGTATGATGGTAGAGGCTGTTTCTCCCAGCAGACTTAACCCCTCCTCTCACAGAAGCTGAGGCAAGGGCAGTAAAACTCAACGGTAAGTAACATTAGCCTTCGTTCTATTGATCTACGAGAAGAAACATTCAGAGGGCTCAAATATGAAGTTCTCTTGGAGAAATATGAGTAAGCGGACACGCCCCTCTCAAACAGCGGGTGGGCGAAGTGTTACAGGTGCAGAATGGCTTTGATTGAGCCTTAGACTTTTACCCGAGCGCAATGATGTAGACGGTGTAGCTATTACTGTAGTACGTACGTTGTTTACACTTTCCGCAGTGTGTAGACTCTGGAACATGGCAATATACCGCCCCTTTGTCATTCCCGAATACTCAATCCTCTATCGCGGCTCATAAGGCATCTAGAAGCCATGCTGATCGCCAAAGCTGAGTACACAGGACTGCTACTTAAATTTGACGTAGAAGTAGCACTAGAGCAACTAGAACAGCCGTGTCGGCCTAAACAGGTTTCTCGAAGACAACGTCTACGCTTCTCTGACATATACTTGAACCTTGCGCATGTTTCTCCTCGTAGATCAATAGAGCGAAGACTGACGCTAATTACTGTTGAGTGCTATTTCGCTAACGTCATCTTCTGTGCAAGGAGAGGGTCAAGTCTGCTGGGAGAAAATGGTCTCTACTTTCGTTACAAAGAGGTCATCTAAGGCCTTTAAAACACAAAGTCCCTCTATAGTTACCATTCCTGTTTAGTTTGCGTGTAGTTTACGGGCAAGATAACTAAGCTACGCAGTCAATTCATTTGATGTAGGCAGAGCTTAGCGCCAATGACGTGTCGGCCTGGTGCATGCTCCAAACGTAACACGCGTTTTCTCTGTTGCCAAAGCGACGGCTGGCCTGAAAGTAGCGCAGCACGAAGTTTCAGGATAAAGCCTACATTTTGAGATCAGGTTGTATTTCCGTTTGAGGTCCCCTTTAAACCGATCTCTCTCTCTCAAAGATCACATTCTTCCTGTCACCGTTAAAAACTCGTCCAGTTTTTGCATCACCTTGGAATATTCCGCTCGTTCCTCAGCCGTAATATTAGTGAAGAGCGTCCTCTCCCATTCCATATAGGAAGGTACTCACTTGTCGCGGTTCGGAGGCATCCGTAACCTGGACTCTAAGCAGAACTGCTCAAATCGCATCTTCTAGCGTCGCTACTTATCTAGTGTCTGAAATGAAAACGCTTCTGGTCGATCGAACTTAATGTTTGCCATCCCACTTCTGATACAATGTAGTGTTATTGTTCTGAACTCTTGTGCAACACAACGCAACACCGTCTACACTAATCTAGTCTATATATACTATACGCGTGCGCACTCTAATCACAGGTTACCACACAGAATAGACAGCACAGCACGTCTCTGTCTTAGAAACACGCCCATTCGGTTGCTTTCGCTAGTGGGTTGACTCTCAATTCTCCCAAACAGCCATTATGAAAACATGTGCATATCAAATACTATTACTCCCACTAATAACATGTGTAACCGTGAGATCGAGGCAAGTAACGCCGGCAATTCGTTTCGGTCATATTCTGTTCCACATCTATCTCGTGTAGGATTATACTCTTGCGCAATCAGTTCCAGCTTATCATATCAATCAACCTTCTTGAGTCCAGCTAGCTGGCATTGTAGTAGAGAGCGTCAATTTGAATTGAATGCTTGCCATTTGTTGTTAAATCCTAGCAAGAGCTTTCTTCAGGGAGAAACTTTAGTGGCTGTACTAGCAAGTTAGTCGGGTCCTTGTTCACAAACGATTGGTGCAGACATCATGTTCTTTGTATCCTAGATCACTTGAACAGTTTTGCTGTTGTGTTCTGACCGGCGTTGGCCTATTAAGGCACCATCACGGTGAGCTGCAAGGCACGAACGAGTGGCGTTAGAAGTGTGGGATTGTATGCAACAGGATCATGCACGCGCAGTTGCTTTTCTTATGACTTGGTCTAAAGGAATGGGAATTTGCAGTGCATACATATAATGTAAACCAGAAGCAACATTGTTGTCCACCGAACCTCTCGATCCAAGTGATTGCTTGGCTCGGGTCGTATTGGTATAGGAGGGACAACAGGTTCCTATTTGCATTTCAAAGCTATCTAGTACAGCTATTGTCTGGGAGGCAGCTTTCCATATTGAACCAAACAGTTAGTTTGCTTTTGTCTTGGCAGCGAGAATTTCGTTCAGAGAGGGGAAGGTAGTGATCACTGGTACCTTACATACAGTTTCCGCGTGTGCCGCAAAGCCCGTGGACTTGGGAATTTCATGAATCAGGGAAGTAATAAGATTTGGATAATACTTTAGAGAGCATTCACTTATTCAGAGCATCAGATGTGGTGTAGTTGCATGTAATATAATAAAGCTCCATGTACTGTACTCTTTAGGCAAACCAACAAAGCTTTCTTTTGAACTACCAGAATTCCAATTGTGCTCCATTGGAGTCTACAAGAACTTGCATACTTGGGTAGATAGACTTTGAGAAACATGTGATTGCTGGTTTGAATCAGCGGGTTGTCATTGCGCTTGCTGTATACAGTCTACACAGTAGAGCAGTGGCGGCGGAACTTGGGGCTGGAGGCCAACTTCCCTCTTAACTCTGAGCACAAAAACTAAAACCTGTTATTGTAAGCAAATAGTACCGCCGTCAAGCAACAAAATCCCGTAGTCCCTGTACAATTTCATGCCACGCCCTCACTTGTGGTCCCCCGTCGCTTTGAGTCACAGCAGCTTTATACTTACTCGCATGGACGTACGTCGATTTAACGTGACTGGTTGAAAAGCTAAGCACAGCAACTAGAGTAACTGTAAGTTAAGTATTACAATCATAGTTTTATTGCGAGTTTGCGAGCATCCGTCAGTTCTGGCGTCTGATCATAGATTTCCTTCTAATGTCTGCAAGTGCCCTATTAGCGCATTGCTTCTAGAGAAAATCTCAGTGAATCTCAACATTGCTGTCAGTAGCTCGCTTTATAGCATTACCCTAATTGAAGGAAGACGTATTATTGCAGTAGAAAATTTTTTGAGAGGTATCACTGCTGACATCTATTTTCCGACTAAAGATTGATTTTCATAATAATACCAATTCAACATGCATCATCTAGCTACAGAAGAAGGTATAGATGTCATCTTTCTTAATATCATGTTTGCTTGACAAGAATCAGGCTGGCTTACATAATTTGTTCTTAAGACAGATGCCAAAAAAGCCTCTAATTTTTATAGTGTTCAGATTTCAAGACAGCTTGGGTTGTTATTATCTCTAAGAATTGGTAGCCATATTACTAAAATGTCATTTGGGTCAAGCCTTCTAATCTGTTTGATGAACTGCGATCCTGTGATGTTGTCACTACGGGTGCATGAGCACATATCAAAGAGCTCTTGTGGAGCTAGTGCATTTCTTTTTTGCCTATTTACGACATTCTAATCAATTTACAATCTAATTTCTAAAGCATCATTGTGTAATCATATCTTCATGCTATCATCTTTGATGGTTCAACAATGGCCGTAGTAGATGCACTTGCAGATACGCAAGAGTGCACCCTGGACTCTTCAAATATCCTGGTACTTTTGCATCTTTCGAGGAAGGGTTAGCACAAACGAAGCATTGGTTGTTACCTTCAACAATTACTTGATGGAAAACAGGATCTGTGAGAAACAGTAAACTATTACAAAGAAACTCCAGCACTGCCAAACACATGTCAGCTACTCGCTAGTCTGATTGAAAGTTCCTTTGTAACGCTTTCACTTGTCCAGCATGTCCGAAAAGGATACCAACTTCAGGTGATCCGATACTGCTCATATCATTTTTAAACTTCTAAAAATGCTATCACGTTTGGGCATTTTGTTTATTTTATATACGGTATCAAGTGAATTTCCCTTGTCTTTCATACTCTTTACAGTATTCAGAGCAGACAGAGTTAAAGCATGCCTGTAACAATGAGTGCATGTGCAATGCTTTAAGCAGGCCTATAGCAAGCAAATAGAAAGTGGTCCGGCCTAATGTGCTCTAACAAGCATGTGTTAAGTAGCCTAGTATTTCAGCTGCCCCAGGCAGCTGCAAAATTAGTCTACAAGTTTGAGATTACCTGGATCTAGTCGACAGTTGCAATGTGTGGAGTTTGCTTGTATGTGGTCAATAATGTCAGCTGTTTTGACTAAATAGATTATTTATCTGAAACGGAAGTAGATGAAAGGCCTCGATCTGGTGAAAGTTCAATGTAGGAAAAAGTGGTCCGGACCAGCTGCTGCAGTTCTGCTTTAGGTTCTAACTCAAGTAACGTGTACTAACCGTATTTTGCTCCTGACATGCTACCAAAATCATTATAGCACTGCATGGCCACGACAGTTGTCAATTTTCAGGTTGAAGCGTAGAAAGGTGCATCTTGAATGGTCGCTACTATAATCTCTGCAGAAGTAGACTCCAAGCTGTGAAGCCCTATTACCTCATCGTGGACATCAGGTTTGTCTTCTTGATATTATTTGCCCCCTGTTCGATAAATTTCTAGTTTCGGCATCCGGTAACTAGCTTATACCATTTTCCTACTCCTCACTTCCAACTTTTAATTCTCAATGTCATTAATTCCATAATACCGAGAATCTCGCTCTGCACATCTGGGCTAGTAAATTGTGGTTGCAACCGTTTCATCCAGTTTAGAAGGCTGGATCAGCGTGTACCTTCAAAACTTGCAAGAAATGACATTCAAACTCACCATCTTCTCAGCAGTGTCATCAGCTTTATATTGTCCACGTAGAGTAAGACCTTTTCCACCCAGATAGCGAATACTGCTCAGAATAATTTGCAATATCCTCCTGTTTTCAGTTTTCTCGTGAGTGTACCGTTTCCTTAGCTTTTCACTCACGTTCTTGTTTGTGCCTGCCATCTGATCCACAACATCGCAGTGAGAGAGAGAGAGAGAGAGAGAGAGAGAGAGAGAGAGAGAGAGAGAGAGAGAGAGAGAGAGAGAGAGAGAGAGAGAGAGAGAGAGAGAGAGAGAGAGAGAGAGAGAGAGAGAGAGAGAGAGAGAGAGAGAGAGAGAGAGAGAGAGAGAGAGAGAGAGAGAGAGAGCTTTCGTGTTTGTACAAACTCTTCAAGTGCCTTTGAAGAAACAAAAGAAATGCTACATTACGCCTTCTGCCACTACACAGTAGTGGATACTTCCTGTACCATTTTGAACAAACAGCTCTTTGGTGCTTGCCAAACGAGCACAGTGAGAACTGTTTATAATTAGATAAATTTATTAGATTTCTACATGTATTACTCTTGTTCTCTTCCGCTGCTGCAACCTGCAGGCTGCTGTGTGGCTCTTTGATGTGTATACTTTCCCTCTGAGTGTGCGTGATGGTGACATTCAACAACATTGCTTCCAGCTCTGATAGTCAACTACTGCAACGCCTTGTATGTCTTTGCTTTCCCTCAAACTGTTTCGTGAGTTCTATCCGACATCGGAAACTGACTGACCTCATCATGTCAAACACACAATTGACCTCTGTATCATGTCTGCACATGTGAATTATACCATGCACAACTTTACTTGCAAGTGAAGAGGTGATATCTATGATTGCCAACTTCTTGTTTCCGTTGTGCAACACAATGGTCTACACTTCGAATGCTAGAATGGGGGCACAAAGTCCCAAAAAGGGCAGCAACACGAACCCGCGTAAGTCAAAGTGAAGGCCTGCCAACTCGGTACATCATTCAGCCAACGTTTAGAAATGGAACCTCCACAGTTGACGATTCTAAGCGTGTCTTGATTGTTTCTATAATTTTGTAAAAACTGTTGGAAACGAATGTCTTTTTATGGTAGCAGTTATTGATCAAAGCCTTTGAGAATGTTCAATATCTTGCATGGTACGAATACTGCATGCCAGTTGCCGCTGTCAATAGTTTGAAAAGTCATCGTAAGACATGTTCAGTGCTGCTGGTGCCAGACTGGCAGCCTCCTTCAGAGTGTTAACGCCCTCAGCACCACAACAGCATCTTCCAGTGCAAAAGGTTGGAGCAAATGTCCTTTATATAGGTTTATTGCTGAGGATAAATACTCACTGTTCTTTGATGGCTCTTTTGTAGATGCAGCAAACCTGATATCATTTTGCTCAATCTGATGTTATGCAGAGCCCAGGGATGAGTAATTGTCATGCACAACAGTAACTTTTTGCCTTGATTATAACCATAGACAGCGACATCTGGACGCTTCTTTCCTAGGAAGTGATTATTTATCTCAACATAAATCAGGTTTTAAAGAAGAAACTATATCACTATACAGTATGACTATACGGGCACATCTGACAACAATAGCATCAAAACAATATCAGCTATAAAGAGTACAGCTAGAACACAAACACGCAATTCAGCTATTACGTAAAGTTGTTGCTAAATCATCTGACTAAATCAACCATACAAATGTTTGGATCTTTTTCCCGTCTTCTGAGAATAGAGAGTAACTCCTGACTGATGATGTTGCAATTTTACTTCTAAAGGCAGGTGTTTAGATGTCACCAAGAATTAAAAAGGTAGTTGGTGTTATGCCAACGTTGCTGTTCACTAACTTTGAAAAATATCTCTCCCTCTCTCTCAACAAGTTTTAAATTTTGAAGTTTTTCTTACAGTCAAATAAATGGGCGTAATTTTTGGTATATAAAATTATTGCTTTTATTCATCTGATGCCATTTAAATGGAAGTTGAATATTGCCGAAACATTACAAAACAGACATAGTCCAGTCACAAACTGTTGGTAATTGATGGAATTAGTGCTCTTTGTTAGATGTTATTGTTAATTAATCGAAGTTGTTTGTTACAGTATTCTCAAGTTGAACGGGCTGTCTACTTTGGACAGTTTTCTCTGATGTTTTGTGGCGTAAAAAACTGGACAACTTGATTTTGTGAGCCTTTAGTTCAATCTCAGTGCGTTTTCGAGTATGGCAAAAGTGCAGCACAATGGTAAATGATAATGCTTGATTTTGGATTAATATTAGAGAAAATGGTGTTGTCGTATATGGTAGATTCAGATGTGCCAGAGTCAACGAACATTCCAACTAGCCTGTATGCAATAATTCACAAATCTTGCGACTCTCGTGATATCGCGTCCGAACAATTGGTATTTGATGAGGAACAGCTTTACAGGTTGTGCAAAGATCAAACAAAAACATCCGTGCAGACTTGTTCAAAAACTAACAGAAAGAGAATTCTCTTCGCAGAGCTGATGAATGAGTACGACATTGTTGGATTGTGCGGTCAATGCTCACTTATCGCTGAGTATTTACTGCAAAGAAACAAAATTTCCCAAAACCTCTTTGAATCTTTACAAAATGATGCTAACAAGCTACCATTTGGTTTGTACTTTTGTACTTCAAAAAGTGAATATCCTGCTTTATGCATTCTTTGGAATCCAAATGACACCACTGAGTTTGAGTCAAAAGCATTAGTTTTGCTTAGAATATTGTGTCAACAAACTTCTGCGATTTGGGTATTTGACAATACTAATATTGAAACCCTGAAGGCTGTTGCAACTACAAAGACTGAAGTGAAACGTTCAAAAACTGTGATGAAACAAGGTACACTTAAATAGTGAGCAGGTTATTACAGTAAATAGTTTTTATGTTATTGCTCTATGATTGTAGATGTCTTTAACAAATTGGTTGGTAGTAACACTTCGTTTGAGCTCAAAGGTGAGCCTAGAACCGACAATACTGGCTACCAAGTCACCTCTAGCAGTACCAAATGCTGTTTACTTTCGGAGACGGTTGGTGTAAAAGTCGAAAACAAGAAGACTGAAAAACCAGAAACGTCAGACTGCTTTCAAAACAGTGGCCATTTTACCAAAATAGCTACGCAGATGGAAAAGTTTTTAGTAGAATTTAATGACGTTTGTGTTTCAACGCTATTTGCCAAAAATTTGATTCAAGAGAGGCTAAACATAAGCTCCAAGTTGCAGCAGAAATTAGAAGCAGCTGAAGAATTTCTGCTTTGGCAATGTCCAACGGCAGAATTTATGTTTAGAAAGCAAGCAGCTCTTTCTCTCTTAACTGCTGGGACAAGCACAACCTTGACGGAAAACTCGCCCGACCAGGACGATTCCCAGTCGTTCTTTTGTAGAATTTGTGATAGTATGGGCGATACATCGAAATGTAGCAAATGCAGTGAAACGGGTGTTTCAACTAACAAAAATTTCAGAGAAGAATGGAATCGCTTGTTTAAACAGAAACAGGAAGCCAAAGACTTAAAACATGCTGATGCCCTTATGAAATCTTTGAGCGAATGCATTTCATTTCTGACAGTTGTAGAAGCTACTATGCACAAAGCTGCTGAAAAACAAAAAAGGGGGAAGATGAACTCTAAAGAATTTGAAAAAGATTTTTTTAAATTGTTTGAAGAACTCACACGAACAAGCGATAAACCACAACCCTGTCAGAACTCGTCCAGCAAACGTTGGACATTTAACCCGTCTGTCCTTTGGAATAAAGCATGGTACAAAAATGGACATGGTACGGAAGAACGTATTGAAAGCAGCCAAATCAAATCAAATGCTCTAGAGACATACACTACACCTAGATCTCATTTTCTGTGCAGCTTCGCTTTTTGGAGAGACTTTGAGATAGATAGACTGATATTGACGAGTTTCGATAGTAACCCAGGATGTGCAACATTTTCTTTGTCTGGTCACGTTGTCGTTAGTTCACAACCTTTACTTAAGTTACGTGACAGCACTTCTGCTTACCAGCTAAATCGTCATGTTTATGCGAATGAAGTTCTTTTTTGTTTCGTCGATTCTCGTGGTTATGTTTGCGTCATATCCCAGAATCCAATTAGTTTGAATAAGGCTATTTTGATCTTTTCAATTTTGAAACCAACGCCGCGCACTCCTTCTATACATCATCTTGAAAGTAGCTTGCCATGCATTCAACACGCTGCGTATATCTCTGATGTGCTACATCTCATAGCCATGGTCTCTCCTTCAATAGAAAACACTGATAAACCTAGTTTGGTTTCAATACAAGTATTGTCCAACGAAAAGGGCAGTGGTGACTTTTTTCAATTTTCGGCAGCTCGAAGGTCAGCTTCTAAAGAAATGGTGAAGATAAGGAGTGTACAGTTTATTCCACGTTTGAGATTTTTAAGCATTTTATATGAAGACTCGTTGGTTCATATCTGGAAAGTTGATTCTCTAGAGCTGCGCTTCAGAGTTACTTTTCTACAGACTTTCGATTGCTTATCTTATTCTCCAGATGGCTGCCATTTTCTGCTGGCCAAAGCTACAGATAGGGAACAACTTAACATTTCAGTGTACCGGATGTGTACACTTCCAGGAGATAGACAAGTAGATGAGACATGTCGTCTGTCATCGATAAATGTGCGCACAAGTTTGGATTCTCTAGCAAATTGTTATTTTCTTGCTACAGCCGTTGCCAAAAGTGAAATTAGAATATCTTTTGTGAGCGTTAAAGCTACTGTTATTCTGCATTGTAACTTCCCACTGGACCCCAGAAAGATTGATACCAACTTGGTCAAAGACAATGAATGCAAAATTAGAAGAGCACCTCTTGAGGCTTTTCAAACTGCCCTTCAAGAGTGTTTACGGGTATTTCCCATTCAGACACCATGTGACTCAAACGATTTAAACTTTGGTGAAGAACTGGTAGTGATACGAAGGGATGACGAAGATTGGTCGGATCTCGAAATTTCTTTGAAGAAATGGCTTGGATCACAAATCATTTCCAATATCAAAATGCAAGGAAAGAGTGCTAAAAAATTAACATTTTTAAAAAATGTTTTAGTGAAGTCAATGAAAAGTTTGAATAACCACAAATGTCTCAAAATGTTCAATTTCGGAAACTGGATAATCAAACTTATTTGTTTGCTACCTGTGCAGATCGTTCGAGCAAATGAAAGTCATGTTTTGCCAATTAACAGTGGGGTCAAGGTCATGACTGTGGAAAGATTGTCCACAAAAAAGGAAAACCGACGTGTTTTACCTCGATCAAACCTTTGTGATGGTATGGACTTTGGTCCAATCGAGTCAGTAATAGAACACTACGGAGGTCGTGTCAAGGTGATTTCAAACATCGGTCGCACTTCGACGGGCAAAAGTTATCTTGGAAATCATCTTTTTGGATCACTCTTTGAAGTAGCGCCTAGAAAATGTACGAACGGTATTTGGATGTCTTGTCGTTCTTTGACGTGTCATTGTAGCATATGCACGAACATTCCAGAAGATCATCGTGCTGCTACCCTCCTAGTTGCATTTGATGTAGAAGGTTTTGACTCAATAGACCGTGTACTCAGGGGTGACACGCTCTTGTCTCAGTTAGTATTTTCTCTTAGTTCAACAATCTTGTTGAATACGAGAGAAAAGGCATTGGACAGAGGCATTCAAAGAATGCTGAAAAATTTTGCATCTGGAGTCTCTGAAACTTTCACAGCCGACTTGGACAAATGTGAAGAGCATCCTGGTTTGCAATACGGAAACTTTATCCATGGCGACAAAGCTCTATTTGCAGGAACTTTTGTGCCATTGTTAAAGGATATACAAAGAAATGAGATCGAAGCTTTGAATTGTCAGATTCACGATGAAATGATTGAAACTAAAAACAGAACTCCCCACCTCAACGTTTTATTTAAGGAAACAGCTACTGCAATGTTACAACCGTTGCAAACCCTAGAATACTATAGAGGCGTTAGCGATCTGTTTTTTGAGTTTGTCCAGCCGTCTTTGTGCATTTTTCAGAATGGGGCATGGTTTTTGCACTATCTTAGAGCTGTAGTACGGCAACTGATGACTAATGAGAACAGGTCTCTTCAAGATTATTTTATTGAAACAACAAAAATGCACGTGACTGACGCCATTGAAGATGCTTTGGTGAGAGGCAGGTTCTCTTCGTTTGCTGGTGACATAGAGATACCAGATGACTATAGAATTAGCACAAAGCCATTTATTGTAGATATTACTCTCCAAAACCAGAAGAAATATATTCAGGCTGGTCGTTGGAAGGGTAATACTGTGTTTGTTTGTTACGGGTTTTGCAACTTTGTAACAAACGTGTATCCAGATGGGCAGGAACTTGCTCTTGAAAGGGACGGTTCGAAGCTGCCTCTGTCACAAGTTCAAGCATTAGAAGGAGAGCTTATTAAAAGGTTTGCCACTACTGACGAATTCAAGTTGATGGAAAGTGATGACTCTTATGTATTAGGAGATACTTACAATGGACCAAAAACTTTCTTGTCGCAAATGTTCGACTTGTTTCGAAGAGAGAACAAGAGAAATGAATACAATGAGAGAACTGGGTGGCAGCCGAGCTTTTTCGAATTTGTTTTAAGTGTTGTAGAACGGCGCTGTAATAGAGTCAAGTTGTGGTTTGAAGAATTGGCTCAAGACCTACGTCTTGAAAAACAAGCTAGTGATAAGATTATACCACCCGCGATCCAACATCGCTATAGGCATTTTAGTGAATCGTTTTGCATGTGCGGTGCAGTGTGCGGTAGAGAAAATTGTCAATTTACCTGCTTACTGCCTTACACACATGCTACAGGCAAAAGAGACTGTCACGACTGCTTAAACGAGGTTCACGTATGCCAGAAAGGGTGTATGTATGATTGTAAAGAGGAAGAAAACGGTCCACTGGCCAAATGCACAAAGGGAGCAGGTCACGACGGTATTTCTGGAGATTCTGAACACAAATGCAGCTCGAAAAATCACAAGTGCTTGCATAATTGTCGTTTTTGTCAGAATGGTTGCACAGAAAGATGTAACGAAACGGCAGGACACGAAGGAGCTCATGACTGTGGAAATCAGCACATGTGCTCAAACAAATGTAGTGTACTATTTTGTCCCGCTGAATGTACTCGGCAGATTGACCACCAGCACAGCTTGTGCCTTTGCAACGAGTCTCGTTGCAACTATCAATGTGAAATGCCTGGTTGCTTTAATTTCTGCAGAGAGGTTCATGGACATGTCTCCGAAAAGTCTAGTCCACATCTTTGCGGACAAACTCACGAATGCCCTGCTCTCTGTCAACATGTAGGTGTTTGCAAACGAATCAACCGATCTGATCAGACCTTGCTATTGTTTGCTCATGTTAGCGATACATCACATGAAACAGTTGAAGCTTCAGAAGAATATTCTATACAAATTCCTCAAGTAGCCAAGTGCAGTAAATTGATTAACGTTTCTCGTTTCAGTCATGAGGAACAACACTGTTGCAGAGAAAACCATTCTTGTCGAGAAAAATGTCCGTTATGTCATAAACTTTGTACTAAATCTGTAAGCAGCACGGGTATTCATGCAGGAAGGCATGGTATTGAAAATGGTCATGGCTTGATGCTCTATTCATATCTGGCTAGCATGAATAAAGATGACACTCTTCAAGGTAGAGACAGAGTGACCAAATACAGTACTTCGGACTACTTGTACAGAGAAACTTGCGCTGACGTCTGTTTGCTCAACAATGTCGGAGGAAGAGGGCATTGTCATGTTTGTAACATACATGACGATTGGAGTTTGAATTCTTTGCGATATCGCCCTTTCGAAATGAAATTGAATCCTGATGATGGATACCGAAAAGGTTTATTTCCTCACACTGAATTTTGGAAAATTATGAAGTTTGACGATCCTTGCCGCAACGAAGAGTTCGATCTTTGTCCTGCTCGTTGCAAAACCTGTGTTGAAATTAAGAATTGCACAAGAAAGCTTTGGCACGATGATGGAGTCGAGCACAACCAGTCTAGCGCTTGTTTAAATGAAGCTTGTTCTGTGTCTACCAATGGGCATCATTTCGAATGCAATCATATTCCCAAATTTCATATTGTATTTGTTTTTGATACTTCGGGATCAATGAGGGCATCCGACTGGCGGCCTTCTTCAGATATTGATATTTGTATCCATAAAACTTGCCAAAATCGATTTGGAGCCGTTCTGTTGTCTGCATTAGAGATGCTTCAATCTCGTCAATGGATAACAAACAGATGTCAAGTGACTATGATAACGTTTTCAGTGGTAGGCCATGCATTTTTTAAGCGAAAATCTTTAGAAGAAGCTATCAAAACGTTTGCCGACATTTTAAAAAACGGAATTAAGTCATCATTATTTCAAGAAATGGTAACCCAATTTATGCTGCATACAGGCGTATTTTCTAGAAACAGCAAAGATATCACTTTATCTGGATACACATCGTTCGTAGAAGGTCTGAAGGAGGCCAACTCTGCTATTGAGGAAAACTTGAAAGACGACGAAACTCCAGTTATTGCATTTTTCTCTGATGGACACAACAATGCCTGCAAGAATAATGATATCAAAACGCAAATAGAAAAGCTAGGAAATTTGAGTTGCCAACCTCCTAGAATGTATTTGATTTACAGCGAAAGGGAAGCTGCTGAAGTATTTAGCATGATGAAAGAATGGTTTGAGAAGAAATTCATTGGACAGAGTTCTTCTTGCAAAGTAGAATGCTTTCCGTGTACTCAAGAATGGAAAGAATTAAAAGATCAGTTTATGAAAATAGCAGAAGATTGCGCACAAAGGCAGTTTGTTGTTGTGAAAACTGAAGACTACAATCAGCAATTAGACTGGCTTCGTATTCAGGAGCAATCTGATACAGCGAAGTTACAATCACGGCCAGCCCGTTTGGTTTTGTCTAGTGCTGTCTACTTCAAACTTCTAGTCTTTTTTAGACCAATCTGGTCTAAATTTGCAAACCAAATCTCATACAGACAGCACATCTTGGAACGACAAGAAACATCAGTTTTACTGTACGGGAATTCTCACGATTGTCTGAATGAGATTATGAAAGACTTAGCGTTGCCTCATGGTTTTCAAGTGTATGAAATAGAGTTTGGTGGACATTCTGGCACTGAACAGCGGGATGAAATTATTAGAGCTTTTCAAAGAGGTCGAGACGCAGCTTCTGGTTCTCGTGTGTTACTTCTGTTTAGTCAATTAGATTTAGCTTTTCACAGTTGGGATAGTGGCAGTGCTGACACTGGCGAACCAGAATTTCTTCTGCAGTTGGAGCTTCTCAAACTCAAACCTCCCGAAAACGTGGATTTGTGCGTTTGCTGCACATCTTCAAATCCATGGGCCATTAGTAATCAGGTTTTACGCAGTTTTAGTTTGCTTGTTGAAGTCTCTCATCCAACAGAAAAAGAAATCAGCAAAATTGTCAACAGCTGCTTTTCTTCTGCGATTCAGGAAAACAGAGATCTCGTTCAGCAAAGACTAAATGGTTGTACTCTAAGCAGCATTTACAAATGTTTGAAATCTATTGGCAGCAATGTCGATGGCTTCTTGCAGGACGACAGTTCGTTAGAAAAAGTAGAAGAAAATATTCCTGCACAGTTAGTTCCTGATCATATTCGTGATCGAATTCAAACTAAACAACAAGCACTCCGCTATTTTGATGGTAAAAGGAGACTTTCAGAAATGAGCCATGATCCGCCACATTGCGGAGTACTAGTTGAATCGGACATATTTCAGTACTACTCGGGTAAACTTCCTCTTGAACAGAGGTTATGGGCACTCATCGGTGAGCAGCAGTATAAAACAATAGAAAGGTATTGTATGACAAACAGCTCAGCTGAAAAAGTCAGCTGTGTTCTAATTGTCGGCGCTAACGATGCATTGAATCATTGGATCTCTTCTTTTATTGCTCACAAAGTAGCGGGATGGTACACTTGGATTGCAGCAAATACTTTGAAATTATGCTATTTACAGAAAATTTTATTTCAACGGCTGCTTGATACCACAACAAATTCTGTTGTTATCTACACAGAGAGTTTGGATGAGGCGTCCAAATATAACTTGACTTTTTTGAATTCATTAGCAAAGAAATTGGTGAAACGTAAGAAACGCTTACATATTATTGTCAGCGCAAGCGCAGATGGAGAAAGGAAAGCGAAACAGTCAACTCAGGAATTGCAATGGTGGCTAGATGCCACAATCAAAAATGATGTTTTCCTGCCACTAGGAGCAGCAGCACGTAATCGTCAGCGTTTGCACCTACTCCTTGATATAAACTATTCTAATTGGAGCAATATCAGTAATGAACACGTGTCTTGGATTGCTGCAGAAACTAAAGAAAGAAGCTTTCAAGAAGCTGTGGATGTACTGAGAAAGGCTTTTGATCGTACACTAGTAGACTACATCGACTGTACGCATGTGCAAGCAGTTGCTCTTACTAAGTTTGATGAATCAAATCCACCGATGAACGGTCATTATTTTATTGCATCCACATCTGATGCACTTTGTGCCGTCCCGCTGACAGATAAGATCAGCACACAAGCTGAATTCAAATTGTCTCCTCGACGTCTAACTGTGGAGGACGTTGCTCTTGTTTTGAAACTTCCAACTCGCTTTTGTCCAGAGAAATTGGGGAACACTGAAAGAGTTCCTATTGAAGAAAATGAGAAGAGAATTTTGAAGATCTCATGTGACTATGCAGTTGTATCTGTGGAAATCCAAAAAGACTCACTAGAAAATGCATGTATAAATGACTCTTGCAAGCCTGTGCACGAGGAATTTGCAGTTACAGACAGTGACAGTGAAGCTGCAAGCATGCAAACTTTAGATGTGGGCGAGCCACGTGCAGCACTACAAAAAATCAGTGAGTTACATAACATGGTCAGCAAGGCTTCAGAAGACGACAGTGAAAACACAGACAATTTGCCTAAAGATTTTTTTGAGATGACGGCGTTTTTTTGTTCACCTGGACAACTGGACCCTCCTTGCATTTTTACGAATGGAGAATATAAACTTGGCCCTGTCTTTTATTTTGGAGAAATCCGCAAAGCTTTGCTGTCCGAATGTTTTCGAGCATCGATCACTTTGCCAAGTGGGTTTTCACTATTCGACTCTGACGTTTGTTTGTGGCACAGTAAAACTAAAGAATACCAGATACCCAAGTGGAAGAAGGTACAGCTCTGTCGCTGCACAGATGCAAACAAACGCACCACTTTCTATCCGAAAGGACCACCAGTTACACTTTCCAATGACAACATGTCGTTCGCGACAAAGAAGCTTAGTGGGTTTTGGGCATGGACAAAGTGCCAGTCTCCACTCAGCTGCACAATTTCTTATGATTATGTGGCCTGTTTGTATGCCACACAGTGTCCAAAGAAAGGGACAGGATGGAAGTTCAGAGTATATGTATTACCAAAAGAACAGCTACAGGTTTGTGGCATATTAAATGTATCACATACAATACATATAATATATTTTATAAAAGTAGAAACTTCTTCTTACATTAGTATTAGTGTTTCTTGTTGTATTTTAGTGTAATTGCAGTGTTTGTGCCTACAGATTTTAGACAATTTGGAAACAGGTCGAATTCACGCTGGATACCGAGTAGACGGTCCTCGAGAAATAAGGAGAAATCTTCAACAGTTTCGTGTTTTGAGTAATGTCAGCAACGGATGGCGTGTTGCAAACGATATGATGGTTCAATAGATATTTGTGAGTGATATTATTCAAGCACTAACTTGATCTTGCTTTAGGACATCGTGCCGGAGTACAGTGGAAGGCCTCGTAGTTGTTCTAAGGCACTTGAGTACAGAATCGATCGCATACCGGACACTCATGAAGAAACGTTTTCCGTATCGTTCAAATTGATGGGAACCGAGAACGACGTGGTAACCAGTTTGTATGTACAGCAGAGTTTCCCGAGAAAGGCCAGTCATAATTATTATGAACATTATGTCAGAATGTTTATTGCTATTTTGGTACCATTAGGCATCGTCTTGTGGCATGGTAGAAGAAGTAAACGTATTTACAGAACTGGCAACATCAGCAACAAGAACATCTTCCAAAGAAGGAAATGTCGCCAGCAGTGTGGACCTAAAAACCCTCCGTTCTTTGGCAAATGTTTTGGGTTTTAGCGAGACAGAAATTGCTACCATTTCTGAGGTAGCAAGTGAGGCAAACAAAGGTGTAACGAAGTGGGCGAGCGAGCTAATTAAACGATGGAAAGATGCGGCTAGGGAAAGGGGGATTACAGGAGACTCTCGCAAGCAGCATCTTATCAATGCTTTATTGTCCGATGAAGTTTCCAGACAAGATCTTGCGGACATGTTGCTTTAACCTAAAACTGCTCACTCTCCATGACTTGCCCGATTAATCGTGAACATGACATACCTATGTGACTGTTGTCTTGTTTGTACTAATTGATTGGAATAGGTAAGCTGCATTATGCATTGGTTAATCAAGAGCAGCATGGGAATTAGGGAACTTCAGTTACACGAGATTTTCAATATGGGGAATATTGCAGTATTAGCCAATATGACTGTTATGACTGTTATGTGATTCTTGCTGACATTAGTCGTATGTTGCTCTACAACATGCCAGAACTGCTGTCTAGCTGTTTGATCTAGTTTTATGTTTTAATTGCTAGAGCATTCAAAACAAGTTAATCTTGCGACGTGGTCAATTTTGTTTCAATTATTTATAGCAAAGTCAAGGCGATGACCATTTCTCCAAATTTTGACTATGAAGATCTTCTCGTGTACAGAAATATTTAGGATCAATCGGAGTTACTCAGTAGGAGGACACTCCAAAGTGAACCTTGCATGACGACTTCTGTTGAAGTTAGATCTTCCTATGTATTCATTAGCATATATAGTGGGCACAGGGAACACAGCTCCATATTATTAATTAATTAGTTAAATTTCATTCATACAGTTCAATATGCATGCATAGTAAGTTGAACAAATCAACTATGGTATGTTTACAGTAGGCTCGATGTATTCAAGAAAAGATGCAAAGGCAATGGATGACTCAACAACAACTGAATAGACGTTCGTTCAGAGCAGGATTGCTTAAGCGTGAGCAACACGTAGATGTCTTTGAAACAATACATTTTGCTCAATTAACATTAGAGCAAGTTTGGCTTAAACCTGTGCAGAAATCTAACATATTGATAGGTCTATTAAACGTAGTTTTTTCTAAAATATCTAACCCTAGTTGCAACCACAATACATGTATATTATCACTTGATAATTTGACAATTATAGTTTCTTATCTTCTTGCTCTATTCGCTAGCATAGCATTGCAGCCTCCGAACATTGGTGGGCGTGTCTATATACTCTATGATCTGCACCAAAAGCCTATCAAAATAAGAGCAAGCAACTTCGGGTGTTTCTGTAGAACAACATTTCCCAGTTCTCTACAGGAGGTGTATCAAATTCATAGGCCAATGGTACTTTAACTAAACCAGCTTCGAGTCGCTAGTCTGGACAGCGCTCCTGCATGTATGTCGCTCGACTCCATTACAGTAGTAGGTAAATCATCGCTGCTAAATGACACCGCCTGGACAAAAGTGAATCCCAAAAGAAACAGATGCGTGAGACGATCAGTCACGTGCTGTATGCGTGAGCATTGCCTTAGCCCACATTTTCTGCCCACTTGCTTTGCTGTGGCACAACCAAGAAACAGAAGAGCATCAATCAACTCATCAAGTACGTCAACAACAATGTTAATTAAAGGGACACGCTGAGCATTCTGCACATGCCTGTAGTTTAGTGTACGATATCTAAATGGCCAAGAGATCTTTCTTCTTTGATGAAAGATGCATGGAAACAAGAGATTCTGTCACGGTTAAAATTTTGCACTAGTGAAGGTTATCACCATGAGATGCCAGAAAAGCCATTTAGAGTTGTGTATAGAAAGGTGAGGGACAGGAATGAATAAATAAAATGACTGTACACGTTGTCTTGTCAACTGTAGAGAGGCTCAGGACTCTCTCAGTTATCAAGTTCAAACTAGACATATGGCATTTCTTCAAGATGTGCCCAAGTTTGATCTACATGTACAATTTGATGAATCCCGGCTAAACAAAAATGGCATTGTTATGGAGCCATATGGGGCGTTCATATTTTGTTATAAATTTTGAAATTGATACTACAAAGAAAGCTTGAATGAGCAGACAAACAGTGATTAGTAGAACCCAGCAGAATATACATGAATGGCATCATGCAATGGGCAACAAGTGTAGGTCACTCCCAATATGGCTGATTTCTACGTATATGGCACTACATCATTCTTGATGAATGTTGGTATAACTGAATTTTACCAGAAAGTAGTGGAAGTCCATCTGGTTAACTAAACCGGCATGCTGGCATAAGGCAGAGGAGTGGTGTGCTGATATAAAGGCATGGTGTACGAGGTAAGCGGGTGACACTGCTCTTCTGCATGCTCTCAACATGGCCGAAAACGTTGAAATCCCTGATGTGGCGCATGAACACTTTAGGCCCATAAGCTAGGGATACGTAAGGAAAGCGTGAATGCTCCTCCACGCTGGCTGAGGCAAGGTCCACTTGCATATGGGCGCTTCATTTCACAGGATCACAGTTCTCTACTTTTATTGAAGAATAAGGGAGGCACAGTGAGGGTAATCAGTTACCCTGCCCCTCCTTCTCCACTTTTTACCACCCCTGAGATTGGTCATTATTGTATAATGTCATTGTTATACGACTGCTGTGGGTAGGTTCATTCGACAAGTCCCCAGAACCCCCATAAGTACACACCTGACACAAGTGGACTAGTGAAATAGTGGACATCTACCCACGTTGCATCTCAGAAGATTGCAGCATAGATTAACTAGCACTCTTATACAACGGAAACCGTTCTAGCGACAATCGTCGGTAGATGACTAGCGTACCAAAATTCACGTTCCCACATGTACATACTACCGAATAAGATGAAACATTGGCGGGAATGTACTTTGGCAGTTTGCTAAGAAATTGATGGGAAAAGTATGTTGGCGGATTTCATTTTGGCAGTTGGACATCGTTGCTTGATAGCTGATATATGTCTTACCATAGGTGATCTTGGAGGAGTTTGTGATTGACAGCTGGGTTCGTAGCTCACATTTCCCTAACTTACTGATCTCCAACTACTGAATAGTAATGAATAACTGCTGTACGTGTAAGTGCAAAGAACGTGACACGCGTGAATGTGACAGTCCAGCTTCATTCACATAGCCTCACAGTCTCATTCATAGGCACAACAGACAGCAAGCAGGGATTACTTACCATCTTATGGAAACATTCGCACGATGTAGGTACCACCACGTCACCATCATATAGCTGATCCACGTGCCTGATAATGTCAACGTATAACGATGACTAAATTAATAGCAGAATATATACTGGCAGTCGCTGAAATATCTGGCAATCCGCCAAAATGAATTCCCCGCCAATATATCATCTTATACGGTATATCCTATTTGCCTTAATAAGCAATCCTAGATATGCTTTCAATTCTGTCACATTTTGTGGGGTGGGTGCTTCCGTTATTGCCCTAAATTTGTCAGTTGACATAACTCTGTTTTGTGAATGACATGTACCAAATACACTACTTCAGATTGGCTGAGGGGAAAACGCGGATCCACAGCTCCACGGGACTCCACGTCCAATATAAATTTGGGAATCTCGGATTTAGACTGCCCAGTTACTGTCACTTTCTGCTGCATTTATGTTTCATTAATTATTATGCTTATTATAATTATATTATATTAAGTATTAATTATGAAGTTGTACCTCTAGATATAAGTTAGCAGTAGAGATTAGTAGCACCATACATGTGTCGTTTGGCCCTCCATGATGCGGAACTGGGGTCTTTACCCCCATCTGGGCTCCCACCAACCCGGCAAGTGAGCCCAGCAGGGTATATGTTTCTGTGCAGTCCACACGGCAATCAATGACTAGCCAATTCGATATAGACTGCAGGCATTATGGTGACCGCAAACATCGGGACAGCATGCCTAGTGGATATTAATGACCATCAGGAAGCACTGAACGTCAACGTCAACAGAACTCCCCAACGATTAAAACAAGTCATAGTCTCATGGATAAAGTTAGAGAAACATGAGAAAAGAAGACAGACAAGTTTCATAATTTACTGTCGTCACTGGGGTCTAAGCCCCAAACCATGGAGCGGTAGCCATTGTCGCTAACCACTTATTGTTGTAGCTATTACTAGTTGCTTCATTCTTTCTATCAGCACTCCAACTCACAATCCGGTGTTCTGAAAGGTGTACAATCTAGACATGTAACAAGCTCACCATGCTTTGAGCGTTCCCATATACTTACGTAATAATCCTCAGGGTGGCGCGATGGGTGACAAGGAGTCTTAAACTCTAGCTATGGACGCCATCTGTCAAGTTTTTATGTGTCTTACAACCATGGAAACTCTCTACCGTGTGCCTAGCTAGAGTTATTGCACCACAGTTGGCTCCGGCAAGTCTATCTACACACGACGTCCCCTTTCACAGCTTTCTCTGTTTGCCGCTGCGACAGGGTGAGGGCGCAGTACAGGCGCTAGATGGCTATAGAATGTGAGAAAGTCGATCTGCAAGCAGAAATGTCTTCAGAACCTCAGTAGACGCATGCCCAATTTTGTTACTTGTATCTGTGTTATTTCATCTACTCACAGTAGAAAATATCAAACGACAAATTTCAATCAGAACAGTTACGAGAATCGGTCAGTTGAATTTGACCCTCTACCCAGTCATCACAGGTAGCTTAGAGATATGTGCTTTAGCTAGAGATCTCCCAACTCAGTAGATCGTTTTTGCAAAAGAAAACGAGACCAGTCACTGCAGTCTATTGGACCCATGCCCAAATATATATTGGACGTGGATCCATTTCCGTGGATCCGTTTCCATGGATCCGTAAAAGAGTTTCCATCATCCTTTGAAAGATACTGGAAGCCAATGAAACACCAAACTGTAGTCTATTATACGTATATAGTCCTCAATGAGTATAGATGACTACATACTTACGTCATTTCTCATTAAGTACAAGCAGTTGATACGCTCTATCCAAATCCAGCGGTGTAATTGCTGTCCTCCTGCTATTTGAGCGAACAAGTCTTCAATGCGTGCCATCGGATAAATATCGCATTTAGGTACTTGATTCACGTCAACAGATAGTCTCCACAGATTCTGACCTTTCCATTACTTTTCAATACTGGAACTAGCTTTGAAGGTCGCCCACTCCAAATACTGTATTGGCTCAATAATTCCAACTTTTCTAAGATTGAACAATTCTTCTTCTATTTTCTCTTTCAAAGCATACAGTACTTGTCTTAGTTAGTAGAACTTGGGACTCGTTTCTGTCACGTCATGTGAACAACAACAAGCCTATTGCAAACTAAAACAACGGTTAGTGTCAGCCAAAGTGATAGCACACTTTAATCCACAGCAAGAGTCAATCCTAACCTCCTATGGGTTAGGTGCTGTACTGACTCAGAGGAAAATATGGAAAGAAAATCCAGTAGCATTTGCATCAAGGAGACTGACAAAAGCAGAGAGGAATTACGCACAGGTGAAAAGAGAAGCGTTGGCAGTGATTTTTGGTCTACAAAGATTTCACTGATATCTGATCAGTAGAGACTTTGAGCTAGTATTAAGCCATACACAACTGGTAGAATTGTTGGGGGGAAATACGCCTCTTCCGCCAATGGCATCAGAGAGCATCCATCAATGGGCCATGATTCTATTGCGTTACAGTTGTAATACAAACCAAGCTCGCATATTGGCAATGCATATGCCTGCAGTTCCTTACCCTTACAAGTACCATAAACAACTAAGGAAGAACAACCAGAGACAATCCAATTTTACAGCAACTAGACATGTGACTGGTATTGGAAAAAGACGTTAAAATATGGACGCAACAAGACCCTACACTGTCTAGAGTACAATATTATGTCAATCATGGTTGGCCAAAAAAACCCCTAATCAAAGCAAAGAATCGTTACGAGCGAAAGCAAGTGAATTATCTATAGAAAAGAAAACCGTATTATGGGGTATAAGGTAATTGTACAACCACAAGGTCAACAACAAGTTTTGGAGGAGTTACATGCTGGTCATCCTGGGATGGCACGGATGAGAGACTTAGCCAGAACAATAGTCTGGTAGCATGGACTGGATGGGGACATCAGATGCAAGATCCAAAGTTGTTGTAGTTGTCAAAAACAAGGAACACACTACCAAAGATCCATTGCATCCCTGGTCTTGGTCCCATCAGCCGTGGAATGAGGATGCACAGAGATTATCCTGAACTATTGCTAGGAAAATTCTTATACTAACTGATGCACATTCAAAATGGATTAAAGTACAACTTACAGAATCAGCTGCGACAAGAAATATACTAAAAAATTTAGGAAACTTTTTTCAACTAATGCAATTTCTGAAAACTAGTGTTAGGCAAAGGGTTAGCATTCACCAGTCAAGAGTTGAACGCTTTTGTAAAATCGAATGGAATCGACCACATTAAAACAGAACTGTATCATCCGTCAAGTAATGGGCTGGCGGAAAGAGCGGTGCACCTAATGAAGGGCTGTCCCTAGCAAATCAAGGAACATTGACATATCGCTTGACACAAGTGTTGTTCAGCTACCGGATCACACCACATTCCACGACAGAAATATCTCCTACAGAATTGTTAATAGGTCACAAATTGCAATTAAGTTTCAATTTGTTGCACCCCAACATGGAGCAAATGGTACATAAAAACCATGTCAACAGCAATATTTCTACAAGGGTAACCAGAATAGTATAATGTACTTATACAAAGACTTTACGTGCCAATAACAACAAACAGAGGTCATCCTTGGGTAAATGGCATAGTTCAGTGCAAGACAGGCCCCTATCAAACTGGAAGACGGGAGGATAGTCAAACAACATTTGGAAAAGATTCGAAAAACATTCAAATAGAAGACCTGAAGGAAGGGAATCAGAAGATCTACTAGTGGAACCAACAGTGATACCAACGCAATATCCACAGGATAGACCCTCCTCAGGAGCATTGATATCACCGAGAAAACCCAATGAGTGGGATGTCACACCAGACTTATCAAAACAACCACAACACAAAGTTAATAAACAAGCAGAACAGGACGCTAGGATACCATTGCCGGAGATTAAAACAGAATCTAGAAGAATTCAGACACACATGGAACCAACTTGAGCATCAGGTCTAGGTTGCCAACAAGACAGTGACTCGAGTCCGCTGTTCCAACAGCAGAATAAAAGCACCAGACAGACTAAATTTATAACAAATTAGACTATTATGTTGTAATGCCTTCAGTCACATAGTAGGGGGAAGAGGGCATAGTATATCCATCCGGAACTTGGATGCTTGGATGTTGGGTGGCTTACATTTCTCATGTTTTAGCAAAAAGCTACAAAAACCTAGCTCAAGACAAAAAATTGCTTGTTGTTAGTATGCAAAAACAAATTCTTGACTTGCTCTAGTTCAAATGAAAACAACTCTGAGTATATACAAACTACTGTAGAGACGAAATTGTATTAATTAGACATTGTCCATACTTTAATTATAAGTTGACATTTGTGGCTTGATATATACTGTATCACGTGTACCATTAGAATTCTTGCAAAGGTAAGAAGACAATTACAGCTCAGGCAGTAACAATTTTGCTCAGATTCATATTTAAACAGTGTTGTCTCCAGGATCTTTCGGCAGAGCAGCCCGCTCTGCCTTATTCTAAGCAACTAATTTAAGCTTTTAGGTAAAGTAGATCATCCAGATGCCAAGACTTGAGGATCTCAAAGTAAGCTTATTAAAATAATTAGCTAAAACAGCGGATGGCACCTAATTATGCGGAGCACTAACACTTTTACACCCAGGCATGCAGCCCTTAACCATGCTTTCGCAGCTGGTGTTCACGTGCAAGTTGGTATATACATATACATGTCAGCAAAGTGCATGTCTCATGTTGGCGTCGAAGAGAGCTATTGAGTCTTTCTTTACGAGCAACGCTGTCGAAGATAAAAACACCTGCATTGTTGAAAGAAAACGAGCGGCAACTGATGAAGCACAGGACAACAGGAGTAGATCGCCAGTGGCTAAATGATTTCCCATGGCTTCTGTAGTGAAGCAGAAAGGAGACACAGTCATTGCTGTGCTCTTTTTGTCGAAAGACACAATCTAGGACTAAAAGATGTGCACTAGGGAAAGCCATTTAGATTAATATCCGATGTAAAACGATCACTCGCCAAAGTCTGCTAGAGCATGTGTACGAGAAAGATTTGGTCGCTAAGACTATTTGGTCTCTGGCAATTATCTCGCACTTATTGGTTCCCGAAAGTGTTTAATTGGGGCTTATTTGGTTTCGGCCACCTGTGGGGACTATTTGGTCGTGGGGACTAATATGAAAGCAACCTGTGCACTGTTGGGTAAGGTCAACAAAATTTCTAGAGCTTGATACAGTTGAGGTTCATTGATCTGTAAAATATAGTTTTAACTGCCATTGGGTGTGCCATTGGGTAACGCCCACTTCACCAAGAATATACCGCTCTGCCTTCTAAGATTTCTGGGGAGAAAACTGCATAAAACTTTGATGCTAACTGCTGATGCATGCACATAACATTCCATGACAAAGTTTCCTCACGAATCCGCTGTGAGTCATGACCAGTCGCCACAAATATCCGTGAATTCACTTTGAAAACTCGCAATGCGCAAATTCGCTGTCAATTGCTGTGCATTCACTGTGGATTTGCTGTGATTTCTTGCAGATTCACTACTGACTCGCAGCAAAATCACTACTAAAAACTCGCTGTGAAACTTTGTCATGGGTTATGTGCTACTATCACATCAAAACAGATATCCAACAAATGAAAAAGCAACAATAACCCTGAGTGACTACAAGGATCCCTACAAACCCACTTCCTAGTAGATTCACACCTTTGTTAAACAGTATATCATATTAATTAGAACACAAAAAGAGAATTCATTAACAATCACTCCTTCTAACAACTTATTTTAAAACCAATCCTGCTATTGACATTACCATTTAGACAAAAAAATTAGGATAGTTTCCTGTCACTCTCACATTTGAATTGTGGAATAAAATTGATATTAATGATCTCCAGAGGTTTTCTTCAAAGATTGATGGTTTCACAAACTTTGATCTGCCTGACATCAACATACAATAATCGTATAACATTAGAATACAGTTAATATATCCATGTATCAACCTATAGCTGTTTTAAGCAAGTTCGTCCACAGGGTTGTGATCAGGTTGAGAAGATGAACAAAGACCAAGAAACTGTCAAGTAGAAAAGTAATTGAAATATAAGTATGACAGTATTTTTGCAAATAAATACTTTGCTATTGTGCTTTGACTGTTCCAAACTTGTTGTTAAAACAAAGCACCTTGCAGGAATATTAGCATGCACAGCAACATTTATGTATCTAGAAATACTACGTCCTGTGAAAGGTCAATTTGTAGACATGGTCCAAACTACCTGACACGAGACTCTACATCAAGATTTGTGTTGTCCACCACAACACTCCTTCTTCGTTGAAATGCTGATTCAGATAATTGAACACACATCTGCCATTAACCGAATGCATCCTAAAACAAGTACCAACAGGATCTCTATTACCAGATAATAACATCTCCACAACTTACTCTGTCTACTCTACAATAGTCATGTGGAGTAAGGTGTCTCAGCAAATGTTGACTTTCCACCTATAATAAACTGTAACAAATCCAGCATTTACCGGTTCGTAAAAATAACTCTTACTTCCTGGATAGAAGAGAGGAGAGGAGAGGAGAGGAGAGGAGAGAGAGGGATGGAGGGAGGGAGAAAGAAAGGGAGAGAGGAAGGGAGGGAGGGAGGAGGGAGAGGAGGGAGGGGAGGGGAGGGAGGGGAGGGGAAAGGGAGGGGGAAAGGAAAGGGGGGAGGGGAAAGGGAAGGGAGGGAGGGAGAGGGGAGGGAGGGAGGAGGGGAGGGGGGAGGGGAGGGGAGGGGAGGGGAAGGGGAAAGGGAAGGGGGAAAGGGAAGGGGGGAGTGGAAAGGGAAGGGAGGGAGGAAGAGGGGAGGGAGGGAGGAGGGGAGGGGAGGGGAGGGAGATAGGGGGAAGGAGAGAGGGAGATAGGGGGAGGGGAGGGAGATAGGGGGAGGGGAGGGAGATAGGGGGAGGGGAGGGGAGGGAGATAGGGGGGAGGGGAGGGGAGGGAGATAGGGGGAGGGAGATAGGGGGAGGGGAGGGGAGGGAGATAGGGGGAGGGGTGGGAGATAGGGGGAGGGGAGGTGAGGGAGATAGGGGGAGGTGAGGGGAGGAGAGAGGGGGAGAGGAGGAGGGAGAGAGGGGGAGGGAGGGGAGGGGAAAGGGAGGGGGAAAGGAAAGGGGGGAGGGGAAAGGGAAGGGAGGGAGGGAGAGGGGAGGGAGGGAGGAGGGGAGGGGGGAGGGGAGGGGAGGGGAGGGGAAGGGAGGGGAGGGGAAAAGGGAAGGGGGAAAGGAAAGGGGGAGTGGAAAGGGAAGGGAGGGAGGGAGAGGGGAGGGAGGGAGGAGGGGAGGGGAGGGGAGGGAGATAGGGGGAAGGAGAGAGGGAGATAGGGGGAGGGGAGGGAGATAGGGGGAGGGGAGGGAGATAGGGGGAGGGGAGGGGAGGGAGATAGGGGGAGGGGAGGGGAGGGAGATAGGGGGAGGGGAGGGGAGGGAGATAGGGGGAGGGGAGGGAGATAGGGGGAGGGGAGGTGAGGAAGATAGGGGGAGGTGAGGGGAGGAGAGAGGGGGAGAGGGGGAGGGAGAGAGGGGGAGGGAGAGAGGGGGAGGGAGAGAGGGAGAGGGGGAGGGAGAGAGGGAGAGGGGGAGGGAGAGAGGGGGAGGGAGAGAGGGGGAGGGAGAGAGGGGGAGGGAGAGAGGGAGATAGGGGGAGGGGAGGGAGATAGGGGGAGGGGAGGGAGATAGGGGGAGGGGAGGGGAGGGAGATAGGGGGAGGGGAGGGGAGGGAGATAGGGGGAGGGGAGGGGAGGGAGATAGGGGGAGGGAAGAGAGATAGGGGGAGGGGAGGTGAGGGAGATAGGGGGAGGTGAGGGAGAGAGGGGGAGGGAGAGAGGGGGAGGGAGAGAGGGAGAGGGGGAGGGAGAGAGGGAGAGGGGGAGGGAGAGAGGGGGAGGGAGAGAGGGGGAGGGAGAGAGGGGGAGTGAGAGAGGGGAGGGAGAGAGGGAGAGGGGGAGGGAGAGAGGGAGAGGGGGAGGGAGAGAGGGGGAGGGAGAGAGGGGGAGGGAGAGAGGGGGAGGGAGAGAGGGGGAGGGAGAGAGGGGGAGGAAGAGAGGGAGATAGGGGGAGGGGAGGGAGATAGGGGGAGGGGAGGGAGATAGGGGGAGGGGAGGGGAGGGAGATAGGGGGAGGGGAGGGGAGGGAGATAGGGGGAGGGGAGGGGAGGGAGATAGGGGGAGGGGAGGGGAGGGAGATAGGGGGAGGGGAGGGGAGGGAGATAGGGGGAGGGAAGAGAGATAGGGGGAGGGGAGGTGAGGGAGATAGGGGGAGGTGAGGGAGAGAGGGGGAGGGAGAGAGGGGGAGGGAGAGAGGGAGAGGGGGAGGGAGAGAGGGAGAGGGGGAGGGAGAGAGGGGGAGGGAGAGAGGGGGAGGGAGAGAGGGGGAGTGAGAGAGGGGAGGGAGAGAGGGAAAGGGGGAGGGAGAGAGGGGGAGGGAGAGAGGGGGAGGGAGAGAGGGGGAGGGGGAGGGAGAGAGGGGGAGAGAGAGAGGGGGAGGGAGAGAGGGGAGGGAGAGAGGGGAGGGAGAGAGGGGAGGGGAGGGAGAGAGGGGAGGGGAGGGAGAGAGGGGAGGGGAGGGAGAGAGGGGAGGGAGGGAGGGAGGAGGGGAGAAAGAGAGGGAGGAGGGGAGGGAGAGAGGGGGAGGGGAGGGAGAGAGGGGGAGGGGAGGGAGAGAGGGGAGGGGAGGGAGAGAGGGGGAGGGGAGGGAGAGAGGGGGAGGGGAGGGAGAGAGGGGGAGGGAGAGAGAGAGAGGGAGAGAGACAGACAGACAGACAGAGACACAGACAGACAGACAGACAAAGAGACAGACAGACAGACAAAGAGACAGACAGACAGACAAAGAGACAGACAGACAGACAGACAGACAGACACAGATAGACACAGATTTGTGTAAATGAAAGCAGCTCTTACTTGACACAGTAAAACTTCCTCTTTGCCAAAGTTTGCAGTTAGTTCAACTATACAGTAAATAACCATTCCACAATTAAGTTAAACCAGAATATTCTAAAGTAGACTACAATGTAACATTTATCGACCTTGTTGCTAGAGCAATTGCCGTCCTCTATGTTGTAGGACCGGACCACATCCCAGTACGACACACTGTGCATTTGGAAGGTTTACAGATTCATGCCGTCTGTCACAAGGCAGAAGCCAACAAGAACGATATCGCGCCGACATGTTGAAACTACATTGAAATCAATTTTATGTTGGTCACGTGACGGTATAAAATGAAGAGGCATCGTCTGCAGAATCAAGTTGGTAAAGACAAGTAAAGGGTCATTCTCACTTGATCGAGTATGGCAAGTATGAGACCTAAAATGGAAAACGATGTTGGCACCGCAGGTAATTCTAGAAATAAAATGAGCTGTTGCAGATAGACTCTGAAAAGCGTTGGATGAATGTTAGGCGTACTAACTAGATATCAATCAGATTTCTTGAATCTACCGTAAGGCTTTTTAGTTGAAGTTGGATAACGCTTCGAAGTTCATTAATTAATTAATTCGTTCTTGTAAGATGCTCTAGAGATCTAGCTAAAACAAAACAAACTCTCCCGGATGTCTAACGCCTTGCATTCCTTTTTCCTGTCCATGGTCTACCTTGCGCGTTCAAAAGGAATATCACGTGACTATTATTATGAGAACAGCCACATGTCTAATGTGCTTCTACTTTGTAACAGTACAGACGCACTGTTGAACATTTAAAATAAAAGCCCAACAACGTAGATGACATGATTTACAGTTAATATCTAGTTTATGTTACACACACCAAATGTTTTATTTTTGTTTTAATTAAGATTATAATCTAACAAATACAAACAAATTGAAAGAAAATGAAAATATTAGTCACACTTCAGACTTTCTATTGAATATCCACCACCATCCCCTCCTGCTGTGATGAGTTCTCCATTCTGAGTTGAGAATGCAGCATGTCCCCACCGTTTGTGTGTCATGTGTGGAAGAGGAAGCCATTTAGTAGATCTCTCATCATATAATTCTACAATATTAGAAGGAGGAGAACCAAACCACTGTTGTGTCATTCCTCCAGTCCCCAACAGTCTGTTACTGACTGATGTTAGTGGAGGCCAATCTGTGGTTGTAGAGGGGATTGTTCTCCATTTTCTATCACGAACATCTGCACACTCAACAAAATTATTAAAGTAAGGTCCATCAGTCATTCCTCTCCCTACAAACACTGTGTTGTTTGTCATAACAGAAGAACAGGAACTACGTTTTGTTTGCATGTCATCCACCTTGGACCAACGACTGCTGTGAAGGTCAAACACACGTGCTGTGTTCACTATCTCCAATGACTTAGTCCTACCACACACCACATACAGTGAGTTGTCATGAAGAACAACAGATACACCATCCAACTGCAGTTCGTTTGGTAGAACTGTGAGGAAACACCACTTGTTGTCTTCATTCAAATAAAATTGTTCAATCACAAACTGATCTTTATCTTCATCCTTTACAAACACCAGACACACTACCTTCCCGATGTAACCATTCTTTCTGACAAACTTGTCCCACTTATCATGTTTATAAGTGAGAACATGCAGATTACCATCATCACCTCCTACCGCTAGTCTGCCTTCAATCTCTCCCGTTCTATTATACACCCAACTGACACCAGGCATGTGTAAATTCCACTGCGTCCATGATGGCAGACTGAAATTGATTTAGAATCAACACAACATGTACAATAGAAGGAAACAAGAACAATTATAAAAATTAAATTAAAAATACAAACAAGTCAAACATCAGCTGTCTGTATTTAGTACAAAATAAACATTTTATAAAACAATCAAACTTCATATTAATTAACACATACATTACAACAACCGTTTCTTATCAACTATACTTTACATGTAATAATTTGCTGTAAGTATGTCCGTGCAAAGTGAAAGGTTTGTGAAAGAGTGTAAACATGTTAATATCAACAATGTTATATGTACACACACACGTACACGTGCACACACACACACACACACAATAACCATAAATATCAATTGTACCGAGAATGACATCATTTTATATATAAATTAACTTGTGGAAGTGTGTGGACTGTGGTGTGTGTGTGTGTGTGTGTGTGTGTGTGTGTGTGTGTGTGTGTGTGTGTGTGTGTGTGTGTGTGCAAGTATGTGTGTTTGTGTGTGTGTGTGTGTGTGTGTGTGTGTGTGTGTGTGTGTGTGTGTGTGTGTGTCAGTGTGTGTGCGCATGAAATTGTAGGAGTGCTAACCAATCGTAAATGATCTACACCATTCGTGAATTGGTTTAGATCCTCAATTGAGTTATCTAGTGTTTGCATACGGTCTAATCAATTTGGAAACGGTCTAACCAAATGCGAATTCGCAAACGGTTTAGACGATTTGCGAACGGTTTAGTTTCACAATCGGTTTATATCAATCAGTGTGTGTGTCTGTGTGTGTGTGTGTGTGTGTGTGTGTGTGTGTGTGTATGTGTGTGTCTGTGTCTGTGTGTGTGTCTGTGTGTGTGTGTGTGTGTGTGTGTGTGTGTGTGTGTGTGTCTGTGTGCGTGTATGTGTGTGATGTGTGTGTGATGTGTGTGTGTGTGTGTGTGTGTGTGTGTGTGTGTGTGTGTGTGTGAGATTTGTGTAAATGAAAGCAGCTCTTACTTGACGCAGTAAAACTTCCTCTTTGCCAAAGTTTGCAGTTATTTCAACTATACAGTAAATAACCATTCCACAATTAAGTTAAACCAGAATATTCTAGAGTAGACTACAATGTAACATCTATTTATCGACCTTGTCTGCTAGAGCAATTGCCGTTCTCTATGTTGTAGGATGGGACCACATCACAGTACGACACACTGCATTTGGAAGGTGTACAGGTTCATGCCGTCTGTCACAAGGCAGAAGCCAACAAGAACGATATCGCGCCATGTTGAAGCTTTATTAAAATCAATTTAATGTTGGTCACGTGACTGTATGAAATGCAGAGGCGTCGTCTAGAAAATCAAGTTGGCAAAGACAAGCCTTGAAGGGTCATTCTCATTTGGTCGTGAATGACAAGTATCAGACCCAAAATGGCAAACGATGTTGGCCCTGCAAGTAATTTAAAAAATAAAATGAGCTGCTGCAGGTAGACTGTGGAAAGCGTTGGATGAATGTTATCTAGTATCTAGATATCAATCGGTTATCTTGAATCTACCGTAAGGCTTCTAAGTTGAATTTGGATTACTCTTCAGGGTTAATTAATTAATTCGTTCTTGTTGTAATTAAGATGTTAGTGCACATGTTTTTTTATCTAGTATCTAGATCAATTATTGAAGGTTGTGCTTTAGTTCCAGTAGTTGTACGTACGAGTTAATTATGTGCAAGAAAGGTAAGCTACATGGTGGGAAGCAGTCTAGTGAGGAAGATGGTGTAATTGTGACAGGATCACTACCATCTCCATTACTATTTTTCCTTAACAGAGTCTGCACTGTATAATGTATAAAGTAGAGACGATCTTATTGTCATTTGTTTTGAAACAACTGACTTTTTAGGGTTATGTCTTTATTGACACAATTTATTATTGTGTCGCTGTGCCCCTCGATGATGGGTAAGTGGGGTCTTTACCCCTATCTGGGCACCCACCAACTCGGCTTATTTATTATAATTGTAGGAGGGGAAACAGATAGCCTATTAATTGCATGTCAAAGGAAAGCTGCATTCCATTGCTGGGTATCAAAACCTTTGATGTCATACCATATATTATGGTAGTTTTGACAAGACCAGTTTAGCCTGTGTTGTTCATGACGGATGAGAGTTTTGTTCTAAAGCGAATTGGCTGGAGAATGTTGCTCAGAGATCAGAAATTGGGTTAAGATGGAGATGTCAGACTTCAAAATTTGGAAGGTAGCTTTCTTACGGGGGAGGGGGGTTAACATCATACATGCAGAATCTGAGAAGAGGTTGGGCACGATCATGAAACGCTGGACCACAGCTATTTGAAAATATTACAAAACAAATTGAAATTAGACTTTGCAAAATATAAAGTTCTATAAATGCAAACAAATACGTAGTTCATTAGATTTTTTGATTCAGACATGCAGGTTGAGCATGCAAGGATACTTTTACAGTTGCTTTTGTGGAAAACTGGGACTCTCGGGTGGGCAAATTGATTCAAAATTAATTTTTAATATATCTAAAATATATTATCATGTTCTTTGTTAGAGATAATATAAACAATATTGTGATTGAATCAAGAAAAAATTACTTTTTAATGCAAAGCACAGTAAAATTAGACTATTTTGTTAGAATAAAAGAGAATTCTGGAAAAACTGTCACCCAAAGTACAAAACAGTTGTGTTCCTGTTTATTTGAAGTACTGTACATATCTTTGACACAAAGGCTATTTTAGTATCAGAATTAGTCAGATACTGATAGACGTCTAGAGAAGTCATGTCACAGCTGTTTGTTCTTGTATGGAGGTGAATGCAACGTGATACGCTCAAACTCTATAAGCAAGTAGCTATAATAGAAACTATTATGGTGGTGGTTTTTGCACCTGAAAGTTTGGGGTCTGATCTTGAAACTGGTTGATGTTTGCATGTTACCCGCGTTCTTGTTTTGCTTCTGGTGAAACTTCAGTACTGCATTTTAGTACATACTGCAGTTGGAGAGGTTTTCAGGCGTATCATGTAAGTCCAACTGTTCCCAGTAAAAAATGATTTCAGGAAATTTCTCAACATGGTGAAGCTACAAAGGAGCTAGACGGTTGTTCTTAGGATGGATGCCACAAAATGCGTTCAATTTTATTGACAGTGCCAAGGCTTTCAGACACGTTGCTATCGTTTTTCAGGAATTGGTACCCATGTGATTGAAATGATTTCTGGATCAATTTGTCTAATATAGAATGTCGTGAACAACAATGCTGTCGTGTTGCCACCTGAGGGCATTCATCAAGGATATCTTTTGGTCCTGTGTTTTAATTCTCTTTGCTTATTGACAACATTATGATAGATTGACAGTATACTTTCTAGGCATCATTAGTTTAGCATATATTCAGGTGCTCTTTGCTTTGTTAGCTAATTAACCAATGTACATATGGTAGATGCATTTAGACGTACTTAAAAACGGACAATTTAGCAAAGTCGGTTTTCATATCCATGACCTATGGCTGTTGCTCATTACCATTAGCAGCGAGAGATGAATTATTCAATGGTGATGTTTGTTTAATGTTATTCCATTGAAACCTAAATTATTTGTGTCCATTTGAAACCATGCATAGTATGTCTCTACATAAAGTTGCTAAGTCAGGTAACAATCTTTGACAGCAGTTGATAGAGCTGAATGAGCTATAATATATGCTCTTACTGATACATTACCATACGACTCCGGTCTCAACAATCAGGCTCGATGACCTAGTTTGCAATTGTTGCTGTTCTTCATGACTAAGTGATTCATAAATTAAACGCGCTTTACAGCACTGATTGCAAATACAGAAAAATGCAACTTTACAAGATTACATATACTCTGAGACGAAGTGCACTCTTTATCCACTTGAGTATGTGAAGGATTGTATTTTAGCGGAGATAATACAGTCCGTTGCGGGAAAGTAGGAAAGCACGGAGTGAGACATAGAGATGATAAACAAAAAGCACACCAACCGCACGGTGAAAGCTCTTCAATGAGTTGGAGCAATTCCATGGTAGTCCTTGGAACGACCAAGCTGAAGGGAACGTTATCTTCTAAACATAATTTCTTAATTAAGTTCTAGCGTTGTATTTCAATGGTCGTTCTTACCAACTTTAAAATATCCGAGACTTTGCAATTGACCACACAGTAAGTTAAAATAATGCAGGAGGATAGTGTAGGATTTCCTACTTTCTATTTCCGCTTGTGTGACGGATCCATTAAGGTTTTCTGTACCATGTAGAATAGAGAGCATAGCATGCTGCTAAAACTAAGGTGCTCTCAGAGCACCAAATCTGGTTCTTGGTAGACACTCTGTAGGGTAGGGTACTCTGGCAGGTGTCCTATTCTGGTGCTCTTGCATAACCACCTAGGGTTACTGGTGTACCACAGATGGTGCTCCAAGAACACTTAACGGAGTCATATAGCCATCAAACTGAAACAATCAAAACTGGTGTATTTCTGTGAAGTAATTTCATAACTCTATCCATGTCCTTACAGAGTACTGAACTGGCACTATGACAGATCATGTAAGTTGGTTGGCTTGAGTATATGACAAGCACTAGCTCCTTACTGAGTTTGCTTTCATCATGCATGGATGTCCTCACAGGATGGAAGATTAGTTCCAGAAGTGATGTCATCTCTGGTCTCTATAGCAACAGAGAAATAGTAGCAGTTTCATCAACAAAATCTCTGAATGCAGGACTCTTACCACGGTACAGTACATGCAGTTAAGAGCACTGTATATCGAACGTGACAGACAGGATTACTCCTTGCTGGAAACACAAAACTGACAGTAACATTTCTTGTTGCAACAATTGCTAATGCCTTACTCTGATAGTGTTTAGTTAAACTTCGAAAATGCTAACCAGTGGTGGCATCAGCAATGGCCATTTGCTAATTATCTTCTGACATAAAACCACTAGTAGTCCCTTCAAGGTCATTGTTAGTTGTATTCCAAGCAAGCCAGAAAGCGGAAAACCTCCTGATGTTTGCTACTCATTACAATGCTGCTGTCGCAGTATGGATGCATGCATCACTCACTGGTTTCTAAAACAGACCATATGAGTTCTCTAACAAGAGCACATTGAAGTCTTACCATAACTAACTTCAATTACACGCAGGACCTTCCTAAAACACATTTCACATCACTATATCAACAGCCTCGAACATGCGGTAATAGCTTTCTTTGATGCTGATCAGCTCCTCTCAATTTGTGAAGACAACAGTAGTGTAAAACCTGTCTCTTAGGGTGCCTGTTTACAGAAGTCCTCACAGGTATAATATATGATAGAATGCACTACTGATGTTCATAAAAATATTCATCAACTGGGACATTCACATTGATTCAACTCATATACTGTTACCACTGACACGCATACCATACATTTGGAACATGGTACAAGACACACTGAAATAACAATCACACCAATATCAACATAGCTCTTGATAATCTGTCCAAACTAGCACTCCATGTGGATAATGGTGCTTAGAAGGCACTTTGTGGCAACTGTTGTTTTCTCTGAAGACTGCTTTGCCAGGCAGGTTTCCAGGATCACAATATTAAAAAAAACGTAAAACGCTGCCAGCAAAGCCCCACAGATATCTGCTGCGCCTTAACTACTCCTAGTATAGCCTTCTCAATGACAACAAAATACTCTCTTGAACTACCATCAGTCGCTAAAATCATTGGACAGTTGCTCTTGCTTTGAAGCTTCTTGATTAACATCACTTGAATTCTAGAACAGCCAACTATGCTTTAGAGCTAAGCTAAGAACTGCATGGAAAGCAAACAATTAGTACAGTACTAGACTAAATCCACATGCTTCTGTAGGAAAGGTAGCCAGACAGAACGAGTAATGACATTAGTCTAATTGTTACTAACCTTTGCAACATGAAGTACATGAGACAACTTAGCCTTCTTCGCTGTACTAAGACACCAGCAACAACAGACCTCCTTCACACAATAAATCTACACCAAAAAGAAACCTATAACTTCACAAAATTCCCTTTTAACCAGTACAGCACAGAAATTACCACCACCTTCTGATGCTCTTTGAGAAAAGTACAGGTCCATCGAACACTATGGCATGACGATGCTGCCCTCTCTTTGCAAGATTAATGATCTTCCAGACCACCTAGTCTTCCAATCAACAGACATTGTCTCCTTCACATCAGCTTCCCTCAAAATTCGACCAAATTCAAGGAAGAGCTTAAAATACATGAAGCATAATAGCATATAAGAAGGAAAGCTTATTCAAACTAGCTAACTTCATCAACGCATCTCAAAAATGGGTGGGTTGCAAGAATTGCTGACACAGCCTGAGGATCACTCATTACCGAACCCTTCTGAAAAGGAAAAGTCTGGTTCATCAGTTGCACCACAACTTCTTTAGAGGGATTGATCTTTATGTATAACTCCTGAAGCACCTTAACGTGTCGATTATAGGAATGAACATCTCCTGGTTGAGGTGGGGTATGACCTTGAACTTAGCAGTTAATGATTTTCTTTTTTTGGGTTGTGGCTGTTGATACTCTTGGCAACCACTTGATGTAGACTTCACAGATCTCCGAAACCTTTTAAACCAGTTGCGAAGCATCTCAACCAGGTACTCCTACATAAAACACCAAACTATATGACTGATACAACAAAAAGATTGCAACTTTTCTTGCATGTCCATTTCCAACAGAATCCCTCACGAAAGAGTACTTGGTGCATATTTGATCGGCTACCAGAGTAAAGTCGATTGATGATGGATAGCGTTTGAAAGCAAAGACTCCATGTGCAACAGCAGTGATGAATTTTGCCATAGTTGTAACAGACATAGACCCCTTCTTCGGACCAGCCTCAACATCTGCCGAAAAATTTTGGGGAAGCAGAAAAGGCTGAGGAAGAGGACGTTCGCGGTCTCGGTCTGCACAACAAACATTATGATAAACAATAAGGCAACACATGTTCCAAACACAACTGCATGCACCTTTACTCTGGTTGTATTTACCCATAGTGATAACTAACATTTAGGAACATTCAACTGTTCACACACGCTGATGACTGTTGGTATATTCTTTGCAAATGCCATGACAATGGAGCTGCCCTAGGTTAGTCGTATACAGTCCATTACCATTCCAATGACAGCACGTCTTTGCTCCTACCCATCTCAACAATGGGTACATCTATTAGCATGCAAGACGAACTGCATTATGCATCACAAATTATAGGTGTAAAGGCAAACCATTTTATAGGGACTGTGGCCTCAATTGTGTGCAAGCTCATCACACCCATGCAAACATAACAACGTCATTTTCATTGTTCAGTAGCTGAATCATCAATGATGCAACTCTATCAGTGCAAGAGCATGTGGCCCAAAAATGGGTGGTGTCTTTCGTTTGGAATCGGTCTGAAGCCGATGTCTGCTCAGGTATACTTAGTTCTTATCACAACTTTTAACAAGTCTTGAAAGAAGTTGGCAATGTCTACAGTAGATCAGCCTAATAGGGGCAGTGCTGACTGTCCCATATGATGAGCTAAGCTACACCATGAAAATGATCGACTGACTTCAATTTTGTCTAGACAACTGTAGCTCCTTGCCAAACAACCAAGTATTCTGGCTGTTTGAATGTGAAGTATTGTACTGAAACACCACTGTACGCACAACCGCGACGAAATCCCTTTAACTAACGTTCTTGGAAACAGTAGAAAATCATTAGAATAGTACTAAGGCATACTGTTCAAATACACATCGTACATGGCCCAGGTGAGATGTTGCTGGCAGCAGATATGGGCCTTGAAGAAGTTAAAGATGCTAGTAAGTAGCAGCAACAGACCCAGTGTTACTCAAGTATAGTAAATGACTCCTGGCACAGGTACATTAACATTGCATACATATAGGTACATGAAATATGCATGATTGTCTCTCAGAAGAACCGAAGCCACTACAGTGGGTCAGTGAAGATGGCTAGTACAATAACATTTACAAAAGAATCACTGCTTGATCACTGCTGAGAACTAACCATCTGCAGGCAATGTGGAAAATGAAGCATTATTTCCACCATCGACAAGACAACTGGTATTAAACGAGGTTTGAAGTGCAGTAGATATACTAAGGATACCGGTACTTGACTGCAAGTCTGGGTCAGTATCATCAACATACGGAAGGTTGGACTCGCTGAAAACCGACGACCCTGGAGAAGCGGCAACTGATACACGCTGTTATTTACCAAAGAAAACGGCTCACCATTGCTACCAGCAGCACTCTCACAAAGTGGCCGGGCATATGCGGCATCCTGCAAACACAGTAGCTTAGAGTGCGTGAGCGTGTGTTGAACTAGAGATAGGCACCAGCTTGGTTTGGAAAACTATCAACACGAAAGCGTAGACAATGACGTAATCAAGCACATAGTCAACTCTAGCACCAAAGGGTTGACTTCTAAAATCACTGCGACTTTACCCTTGTTGTCAATCACCGTGTCATCCTCCAAATCAAGCCATTCTTCGAACTCTGACGAATACTGCTGAAATATTGGCTGGCCCCAGGTCTTAGGCTGGGAAAGACCCGCAGTGACGCTTCCCTGATTTGATCTACGTCGGTCTCAGGATCAGAAGAAGAACGTGAAACGACGTTCCTTCTCTGCCCGAAGCAGACACAGACACACTTCTTCCCAAACATGAAGCACGTGGAAAAGACTACAGTCGCGAGAATCACAAGGTCTGATGTGAGACCTCTGATCACCTGTTTAATACTTTTTGGCGGCACACACTGGAGTGAAGACGCAGGCCATCGTCAAAGGAAGACATGTACACTGGTGAACAGTCAGTAAATACATACGGGCTAAACTATAGCGCACGCTACCAATAGGGCAATTTTCTTCTGTTCAATCTGTAAAGGCGTTTGACGGTACTCGTTTTGGCATGTACTGCAGCACATTGCGGAAGTGCACTCTATGGATGCGGACTTTAGAGTCGTGTGTGGAGTGAATCACTGCCCAGCAGTGTTCACAAACACTCGATCGTTCCTTCAAGTCTCACGTCTGCGGGAAACACCGCGATGTCATCTGGTGAGAAGAGGCAGGCACCAGTCAGAGCCAAGCAACTGACAACTTAGGCGAACAATTTTGCGAGGAAGAAGGAATTTATGATGACCATGAACCACTAGCCATGCCACCTCTGGGTCTTGATCCAGGGACACTAAAATACACCTCTACTAAATTCTTGCTTAAATTGAAAGAGGGTCTAAAACTTAGGCAATCGGTTTGTGATGAGCTAGTTTCTGCAATAGATCGATCAGATGGTGGAAGCAAGAGTTAACCACGTACGTACAATTTGGACAGTTTCTGTAGACTGTTTAAGCTTTGTCTAGTCTAACGTATATCTCCATTCGTACTGCTACATGCTAAAACTGTAGAACTACTGGAAGCTGGACGGTCTGAAATTATACCAGCTTTGTTTTCTGATTCAGCCATATCAAACACCCATTCCAAGGATTTGAGACTAGGTACTTGCAAGAGAAGTTTTACAAGACAAAGTTTAACTTTCTGGTACTGATCAGTGGCTGTACCTCTATATATAATTGATATCAGCATTGTTAACAGGAGCCTAGTGAACGGTGCTTGGGAGTGACTCATGAAAGGACAGCGCCTGGAAAGAGACAAGTCAAAAAAAGACACTGTGCCTACGACTTTGATCTGGTGGCTTCATTAAGTCATTGTTAAAATGTTATCAAATTGCTGAACAAGTAAGTTGTGCGTAAAGGATGTAATGTAGCCGTAATTGGGTAGAATGTGTCTGTCACAGAGTACTGTGTGTGTGTGCTTGCTATACGTTTGACTATAAATTGATTTGTTCTGTAGGCCATGACTGGGCATTGCAGCACTGATGGTAGTTTGCGTGATTTTTGTGATGGGTCCTTGTTCAAGGAGCAAGAGTTCTTCAGGCAACACCCAACTGCTCTACAAATATTTCATTATTGTGACGATTTGGAAATATGCAATCCGCTAGGTTCAAATGTCAAAAAGTGCAAACTAGGTCATTCTGAAATAGTATTCCTTAGTTCGTTCACAGTTGTCCTGTACTAATTGTGTTGTACAATTTAGGAGCTTTCTACTATGTGTTAGGCAACATTGAACCTAAGCATAGATCTTCTCTGAGAGTCATCCAGCTTGTGACCTTAGTTAATTAGAACTAAACTGGTTGATGAATATGGTGTAGATGAAATGCTTAAGCCATTTGTTGAGTCGATACTGCAACTCAAACAGGTATTTGTGATATTCATCTCCATGTGGCTTGCTGTCTGTAAGTCTTGATTACAAGGGAGTTTCATTTACTGTTGGAAGCAGGCAGGAAGCAGTGACACTGTTTGGTACTCTGGCTCTGGTCTGTGCTGACAACCTAGTGGCTCACTCCCTGGCAGGCTACAAAAGTCTTCATGCAGCAGTCAGAAGATGTCGCTTTTGCTTGGCTACAAAGGACGACATGATAACAAAGGTTTGAAAAGTGTTTGCATTGTTCTGGTGGATGAAGCATTTGGTAGAGTGTAGTTCAATGTGTTGGTGTTGTTTCATTATTAGCTAGTGATTTAGCGGTAGTAAAATGGTAATGTGCAGTTTGTTGCTGAAGTCTTTGAAGCAAGAACTCGACAAACTCACAGGAACCACTGTGCTGAGCTTAATAGACCGTTGTCTGTTCACTTTAGCACCACATCTGGCTTGAACAGGGACTCTGTTCTCAACAGATCAACTGTCTTCCATGTTACTGAGGGTGTTGTCATGGACGCTATGCATGATGTGCTAGAGGGTTCATTAAGAACGGGAGATGAAGCTGATGTTGCATCACTGATCAACCACACCAATCCACCTTTGTTTAGCTTGCATGACCTAAATGGTCAAATTAGATCTTTTCACTATGGCCATTCTGATAGTAAAAACCAACCATCTGAAATTGGTGCTAAACGTCTTGGCAATGAAGGCAGTCACAATGTAGGACAATCTGGCAAGTACAGTCTGTCTGACAGTCCTGTCAATCAATAGTTCTTACCATCTGGTTTTACCAAGCCACAAAACTGTGGTGGTTAGCTCGTTACCTTTCTACTATGATTGGAGAATGGGTGCCAGAGGACAATGAGTTTGATGAGAATTTTTTGCTGCTTCTGGATTTGTGGATTTGGTTTTGGCATCCAAAACAACCTTGGCACAGTCGTCTCTGCTACGACAGAAGATCCAGCTACATCACAGAATGTTTAAAGAACTGTATCTATCAAGACGAGTCACTCCAAAGATGCACTACAACATTCATATTTCACAGTGGTTGCTGAGGGTGGTTGTGTTTGTGTGTGTGTGTGTGTGTGTGTGTGTGTGTGTGTGTGTGTGTGTGTGTCGGTGTGTGTGTGTGTGTGTGTGTGTGTGTGTGTGTGTGTGTCGGTGTGTGTGTGTGTGTGTGTGTGTGTGTGTGTGTGTGTGTGTGTGTGTCGGTGTGTGTGTGTGTGTGTGTGTGTGTGTGTGTGTGTGTGTGTGTGTGTCGGTGTCTGTGTCTGTGTCTGTGTTTGTGTCTGTGTTTGCACGCATGTGTGCAGAAACAGTTACACTTACTCTGCCTTGTCAGATTTATAAGTAGTTCACTGATTTGTAGCAGTGTTTCAGCACCAGAATAAAAGCTTATATCACAGCACCACCTGTGACATGTAGAGTGCCTTCTGACAGCACTTGTTTCCTCATATGGATGACAATGATTCTGCACATGTTGCTGTTTTTTTTTGTTTTATGGTGGGTCTGAAAATACTTGGTAGTGATGAAAAGACCTGATACTGACGCAATGTACACACACACACACACACACACACACACACACACACACACACACACACACACACACACACACACACACACACACACACCTTCAACCTTGAGTTCGCCCCTACTCACAATGGGTTGGCATTACAGTAGGAACGCCAACAAGAACGATGAAGTGCTATTGATAGGTCAAATTTAAGAGTGGACATGTTTCTATGTGTACTGTCAATTTATCTATGACTTGGTCCATGTGCTGGATGTGTCACACACACACACACACACACACACACACACACACACACACACACACACACACACACACACACACACACACACACACACACACACACACACACACACACACACACACACACACACACACACACACACACACAAACACACACACACACGCGCACACACACACACACACACACACACACACACACACACACATGCGTGCATACACACATTTAGTTCATATCACCCAGACTAGAGATTAAATACAGTTAGTAACTATGCCTGCATACATACAATGTAACATAGTATACGTACACACACATCTTTATTTTAAAGAATATGGCCATGCTGTGAAGATTGGCTTGTTTGATGGTGACTTACGCAGTTTTTTCTTCTTTTCAGAGTTGGACCACTACAACACGTTTGGTGCACGCACTTTGAGGCCAAGCACAAGTAGTTCAAGACTTTGGCTGGTGTTATCAACAACTTTATAAACATTTCCAAATTATTAGCCTTTCCTCACCAGCTTCAATTGTGCTTCCAGCTTTCAGATATTTTCCTTATTAATAAGGAACCAGAATTTGGATCCAGTAAATCCAAATCTATGTCATTTCTTCATTTTTCATGTGCTTCACTTGTTTCTGTCTAGTATCTACTGTTCTACTTAAACAATTTGAACATAAAGAACTCTTGAAATTGCATGGGCCAAGTCTTGATGATCAACTGCCTGTCAACAAGTTATAGGTCTTCTCCCAGATGTTGCAAAACTTTGTCTTACATGTTGTCGACCGTCTACCTTTAGAGCAGTGTCGGTGGCCATAAATGGCACAAGTTATCACACAGGAGATATTCTGGTTCTTCGATGTGTTGATGATTTTCCTGAATTTGGTGAAGTCAAAGAAATAGTGATTGGCACTGAAAGGGGAGTGGCGTTTATAGTCTTTGTTCTGCAGACAGATTCATAGTGCTTTAACCACCATTATCATAGTTATGAGGTCATAGAGTATGAAGAATTTAGTTTGGTCAAGCAAGATTAATTGCTTGACTTTCACTCTCTTTGTTTGCATAATTTGTTGGTATCTGACAGTGCAGTAAAGTTTGTCCAGCTCAAATAGAATATAATTCTGTAAAATTGTGACATGAGCTGTTTTCTACTACCATTATTATGATTGAAATAAAAGTGCATGTATGCAATATCTCAACTACCCGATTGAAGTTAGCACTTATTAAGTACTTAATACGGGCACCTCGTAGTGCTTCCGAGGTAGCACGTGGTTGCCACGGCAACTACACTGAGGTACGCACTTTGGTAGTGAATGCCAGACACCACGATGTTCCGTGAGACACCGTAGTACGTTACGCCAAACTGCGCTGGCGACCACAAAATGGTGTCACTAGGACACTCGTGTTTTAGCAGTGATGCACGTCTTAATTGTCTACAAACCCACCAAATCAGTTACTTTCGCTATTGGGTTGACGTAAAAAGCCACATACTTATGATAAATATGTGCATATCAAATAAGATCACTCCCACTAATGACAATCTGTAATCGAGCCAGGCAACGATTCGGTCATATTCTATTTCTACTCCTATCGCGTGTAGGATTGAAGTCTTTGCGACGTCGGTTCCATACTACCATATCAATCAAGTGTCTTGAGTCTAGGCTAGCTGTCATTGTTCTGTAGAGAGCGTCAATTTGAATTGAATACTGGTAAATACTGGGAAGAGCTTTCTTCACGGAGAAACTTAGGTGTTTGTACTTACAAGTCTGTTACTTTATTACTTCCTTGTTCACGATCGTTTTGTGCTTACATCATGTTCTTTGTATTTTAGATCACTTGAACTGTTTGCTGTTGTGGTCTGACCAGCGTTGGCCGTCAAGGTGAGCTGCAAGGCGCAAAGCGGTGGCGTTAGAAAATGCATGTGCACGCCCGGGTTGCAGCGGGGTCATGCACGCGCACTTGATCCGTTTTCTTATGACTTGGTCGATCAGAATGATAATCTGCAGGTCATATAATGTAAACCAGACGAGACATTGTTGTCCAGTAAACCTCTCCCTCTTTGAGTGCTTGGCACAGCCCATGTTGGTAGGAGGGACAACAGGTTTCTTATTTGCATGTCAAAGCTATCTGCTACCGCTATTGTCTAGAAGCAGAAATCTATACTGGGGGTTCCACACTTGGTTTTCAAACCCTAATGTGCTACGTTCAACAAGACAATTAGTTTGTTTTTGTCTTGTTTGCAAGAATTTCGTTCAGAGTAGAGAAGGTAGTGATCACTGGTAGCTTACTGTGCCATATATGTAGAATAGAGATCACAGCTTGTCTCTGTCTTACCAACCCGCCGATTCGGTTGCTTTCGCTATTGGGTTATTGACAAGAGATTTGTTCACGAAGAAACTTGAGTGACTGTACTAACAAGTTGGTTACTTCCTTGTTCACAAACGTTTTGTGCATACATCATGTTCTTTGTATTTTAGATCACTTGAACAGTTTCGTTGTTGTGTTCTGACCGGCGTTGGCTTACTAAGGCACCGTCAAGGTGAGCTGCAAGGCGCGAAGCGTTGACGTTAGAAATGTGTGCTTGCCGCGGATCATTCAGGTGCAGTTGCCCTGTTTTGTTATGACTTGTTCGATCAGAATGAGAATCTGCAGTGCATTCATATAATATAAACCAGACTCGACATTGTTGTTCACTGAACATCTCGAGACATGTTGAGTACTTGGCACAGCTCATATTGGTAGGAGGGACAGCATGTTCGTATTTGCATGTCAAAGCTATCTGCCACCTCTTTTGTCTGAAAGGCAGTATTCTCTGCTGCTAGTCCCACACTTGGTTATTCTAGACAATGAGTTTGTGTTTGTCGTGACAGTGGGAATTTAGTTCAGAGCAGAGGAGGTAGTGAGTGATCACTGGTAGTGTGTTTGCAGTTTCTGCATGTACTGCGAAGCCTGTGGACTTGGGAATTTTATGAATCAGGGAAGTAGCAGGATTTGGAGGAATACCTTAGAAAACACTCACTCATTCATAGAATCATATGCAGTGTAGTTTAGGTAGACTAGCCTCGTATCAGACTCTCTCCTCGCCCGGTTATATCTAGATGCCGTCTGGTTTGTTGGTTAACCAATGCCTGTGGTAGATGCATTTACGTACCTAAACGGACAATTTGGCAAAGTCAGTTTTTCGATCAATGACTCAAGATGGTGTTCATCACCAATAGAAGTGAGACATGCATCATTCATTGGTGATATGTTTGTTATTCTATTGAAACCCAAATTGTTTGTGTCCATATTTGAAACCAGGAATTTTCTCTAATGTTAGGAAGTTGCCAAGTCTGGCAACAATCTTTGACAATAGTTGTCAGATTTGAATGAGCTTAATTAATAATAACAGAGCCATGTTCCTACTGATACGCATTGCCATACAACTCGTCTCAACAATCAGGCTCGAGGCCCTAGTGTGCGATTTGTTGCTGTTCTTCATGAACAAGTGATGCAAAAATTAAACAGATTTACAGCATTGATTGCAAATACAGAAAATGCAACTTTATAAGATTGCATACTCTGAGACTAAGTGCACATGCATCATGTGCACTCTTTTATCCGTTTGAGTATGAACGATTGTATTTTGGCGGAGATGAGATGTTCCGTTGTTGTAGAGTATGAGAGCACACTTTGAGACATACAGATGATAAACGTAGCATACAGACAGGTGAAAGTTCTTCAATGACTTGCAATGATTCCATGGCAGTCGTTGGAACGACCACACTGAATGGCACGACTAAATTGAATTGAAAGTTAACTTCTAATCATCATGTACGTACCTTCTTATGCTTTATTTCTGTATTCCAAAAAGGCCATTCTTACCAACTCTAAAATATTTGAGACGTTGCAAATGACCAAACAGCAAGTTATATTCTAAAGGTAGGAGGATAGCGTAGGATTTCCCACTTTTTATTTCCACGTATGTCACCAATCGAAAGATCTTGTATTCTCACTATATATACCATGTAGAATGGAGAGCACAGCATGTCTTTGTCCTGCAAACCCGCCGCGTCGGTTGCTTTCGATCGCTATTAGGTTAATTAACTCCCAATTCTCACAAGAGGCCACTTATGATAAACATGTGCATATCAAATACTGACTCTCCCACTAAAGACAATCTAGCTGTAATCGAGGCAAATAACGTGGGCAATTCGATTCGGGCATATTCCATTTCCATGCACACTTATCGCGTGTAGGATTGAAATCATCGCGGTTCCAGCTTATCATATCAATCAAGTTTCTTGAGTCTGAGCTAGCTGTCATTGTTCTGTAGAGAGCGTCAATTTGAATTGAATATATGCCATTCGTAGTTAAATACTGACGAGATCTTTTTCACGGAGAAATTTTGGTAGCTGCTTACTTACACGTTTGTTACGTTGTTGTTAACAACGGTTTGTGCATTCATCATGTTCTTTGTATTTTAGATTACTTGAGCAGTGTTGCTGTTGTGGTCTGACCGGATTTGCGTACTAAGGCATCGTCAAGGTGAGCTGCAAGGCACGAAGCGGTTGCTAGAGAAGTTTGGGGTTGCAGCGTGCGCATGAGTTGCCGCGGGATCATGCACGCGCACTCGATCCGTTTTATTTTGACTTCCTCGATCAGAATGATAATCTGAAGTGCATGCATACGGATAATGTAAACCAGATACGACATTGCTGGCCACTAAACTTCTCCAAGATTGAATGCTTGGCACAACCCATATTGGTAGGAGGGACAACAGGTTCTTATTTGCATGTCAAAGCTATCTTCTACCGCTATTGTCAAGAAGCAGAATTCTATGCTGGGGGTTTCCCACTGGGTTTTCCAACCCTAGTGTGCTACGTTTACCAAGACAATTATTTTGTTTTGTCTTGGCAGCGATAATTTCGTTCAGAGCAGAGAAGATAATGATCACTGTTAGCTTACATGCAGTTCCCGTGTACTGTAAAGCTTGTGGACATGAGAATTTCATGAGTCAGAGAAGTAATAGGATTTGGGGAATAATCTAGAAAGCACTCATTCATATCCATGGATGAGATGTAGTTAAGCTAACTAGCCTCATACCAGCCCTTTCCTCGCACTGTCATATCTAGATGCTATCTGGTTTGGTTCATCAATGCCTGTTATTTACTTACCTAAACGGACAATTTGGCAAAGTCGGTTTTTATATCCATGATTTAAAGTGTTACTATTAGAAATGAGAGATGCATCAGTCATTGGTGATTACCTGAGGCCCTGATATCCGAGCTAAGGGTACGGTAGTCTGGTGACGACCGACCGTACGTACAGACATATATATATATAACTCGATTAGCTCAGATGAAAATGAAGCTATTCCGACGAATAGACAAGACGTGGTGTAATTGCTGACTAATAGACAAACGTGATGTCGTCATAAGTCTCAACCTCTCCTTGTTTGCTAGCTGCTCAGGTCATCCATACTGTACATATTGGTTAGTCCTTTGCTTTACATAAGAGTTTAGCACTTACAAACAACGCCTAATCTACAATTGCACGTGACATGTTTTTCCACTAACAGCCAGGCGTCTAGTGAGCGAAGGTGCTGGTATGATTCAGGCACCATGCGGTACATGCACGTAGCTGCATGAAACCTGACTTGTAACATTTGCTTGTTCCACAGTGTTTCTGAATAGTTCTTCTGCAGTCGGCTAACTTGAATTTTCGGTGTGCGTGGCTGAGCGATGTTGTTGCAGCTACAATCATTAGTGTCGTCTTCAACTGAAAATAGGCGCTCCACGGGAATTCGCGAAGGGAAATGTACATTGTCCGTGACAGCGCGTCTGTTTGTCGGAAAAAGCGACTGACCTGTCTGTAAGTACGTAAGCCTGGAGACGAGTTGCTTTGCACCCTTTGTTCACACGCCTGCATTGGAAACCTAGCTGAGACCAGTGGGTTCGGCTAAATACCTCAGTATGCAAAGCGTGATCACGTGACGAGATATGAGTACATACACCGGCCGAGGGTTTAACACTGTAGTGCTTCTCTATTTAATATGATATTCTATTGAAACCCAAACTCTTTGTGTCCATATTTGAAACCCGGAATATCTTTCGTATGTTGGTAAGTTGCCTAGTCTGATAACAATCTTTGACAGAAGTAACTATATCTAAATGAGCATGAATAATAAAGAATTTAGCCATGCTCCTACTGAGACATTGCCCTAGATACAACTCGTCTCATCTATCAAGCTGCAGGACCTAGTTTGCAATTTCACGAGCAAGTAATTTGAGACAGAGATGATGAACAAAGAGCTGACCAACCGGTGAAAGCTCTTCAATGGCTTGCAGCGATGCTATGGCAATCGTTGAACGACCAAAATGATTGGAACGTAGACTTCTAGTAAACAGTAAACATCATGCACATGCCTAGTTTATCTTGTATTTATAAGCGCCATTCTTATCAACTTTAAAATATACGACACTTTGCAAATGACCACACAGTAAATAAAAATAGGGTAGGAAGATAGCGTAGGATTTCCCACTTTCTATTTTCGCGTATGTGACCGATCGAAAGATATTATGGTCTACTTAGGTTTACTGTAATATGTAGAATATGTAGTGTTGTTGTGCTGTATTAATAGAACTCTTGTTCAATACAATACAACACAACACAACGCCGCCTACACTATAGTTTAGTTCAACGCATGCTCATTCTAATCACATGTTCCTCTACCTCTCTCCTCACGAGTGTAGTCTGTCTCGGGGTGGGGAAGACTTCCTGTATGCTGCGTTGTCTGCATTCTTTGCCCCGAGCCAGCCATTCTCCTGCACATCATGGACTGTGGATGATGCTTTTGGTTAATTTGGTGAGACTCGAATAATGTGACTACGATGTCTTCGAATTTCTTTGTTAGGAGTTGCAATGATATATGATCTTGGTGTTTCCGCTTTTGAGATTACCGTCCTCTCTCTCCTCCCGTTGTTGAGACTTCAGAGTTCTCCCAGACCTCTGTGTTCCATGGTAGTATAGGTAATTTTCGGACACTGTGTCTTTGATCATAACGCTGTTTATAACTCTCTTTAAATCTTGCGTCATCTCGTCGAAATTGAGATAAATAGGTCCATTTGGTAGAAGTTGTTCCACAATTTACTGGTAATTATATTCGAAGTTGTCGTCTCATGAGCAATTCCGATGAACTGAGTTTGCACCAAGATAAAGGGTTGCTCGATGTGCTAATAAGGCCGCATGGATACTTTTTGATTATTTAATCATCTTCATCCACTGCACCGTCCACTCCGTCAATCAATTACTTTGAGTATAGCCTAGACTACTGGTGATAAGATGAAATCCATAGGACTTTGTGCGAGGTTTTACTGCCTCGTTTACACACTGGGGGCCATTGTCGCTCCTCAGTACTTCGGGAATCCCATGTCGAGCAAAAGTGGACTTCAGAGTAGCCACGATGTGGTCCGATGTAGTAGAAGTCAACTTGAATACCTCCTGATATCTCGAATAGTAGGAACTCTTTCCGTTGATCTCAAGAGATATGACCCCACAGCTTGCCACGGATATTCTGGCAATATGGTTGGCATAAGGGGCTTTCATACTTTTCTGCTCATCTTGGTACTGACAGTACAGTGGCGGATCAACTGGGCTATCGTTTTGGAGATGCCTGGATACCAAACTGATTACTGTGCTCGCAATCTACAGCGTGTCACGCCTTGATGGCCCTCGTCTATCTTTTGGAAGACCTCTTGACGAAAACTGTTTGAAATAACAATCCTATTTTCGCAAAGCAGGGTCTCGTTCCTTAAAGATAGTGAGATCCTCACATGACAAAATGGAACAAGTAAATTAAGGTTGCTGCAGTTTACTAATTGGACCAGCCTAACTTGCAATCATGAATGACTTTTTGGACTATTCCATCCTCTATCTAAGCTTTGCGGTATTCTTCCAAGCGTGGTTCAATTGTCGGCTTGCCACAGATTTCACAAAAGCTTTCACCAAATTTTGGAGCTCGAAAGACTCCTGGTCTTCTGATATCACTGGTTCTCTTGACAGTGTATCAGCCGTGTAGAGTTCCTTTCCCGGAACGTGCTCTATGGTCTAAGTATACCTGCCCATCGGTAATCGAAATTGTTGAGTTCGAGGTGGTAGAGTGTCCAAAGGTTTTGCACGGACCTAGGGTGAGAGAGGTTTATTTTCTATTTATATTACGAGCTGTTTCACCAATAAGAACCATGATAACTTTTCACAAGCCCAGGTAACTGCCAGGGCTCACTTTTCTACCTGGGCATACATATTCTCAGTCATTCACATTGGCCTTGAAGCAAATGCAATTGGTCGCCAGCAATGTTTTCCTCTTATGGCAGGACGGCGCCTAATCTACAGGAAGATGCAGCAGCTGATACTCTTGACCTCTTCTGAGGATTGTACAAAGTGAGAATTGCTGGTTTTGTCAGCTCCTGTTTGAGTTTTGAAAATGCTTTATCCTGTGGCTGATCCGAAAGCCATGCTGTCTTTATACTCAACAGCTCACGCAGTGGCGGACTGAGGTCAGCTAATCGAGGTGCAAACTTCCCAAATTGATTCACCATGCCTAAGGAGCGTCGGAGCTCTGTTAGATTCTTGGTGCTTACGAGGTCTTGTATTGATTTGATCCTCTCTGGATCGGCTTAAATGCCGTTGGCTGTAATTACGTGACTCAAAACTTTCAGAGTGTTAGTCTCAAATGCAGATTATTCACGATAAAAGTGACGCCTGCCGTCTCCAGACGTCGCAGAACTTGCTATAACCGTCTTGCTTTCTGTTGTTGCTTCCGTAGACGAGAGCGTCATCCATGTGCCAGCAAACATCGTCTATGTAACGGACAACTCCATCTAGTCCTTTTAAGATTATCATCTTTCTCCTCCTCCTCCTCTTGAACAATTCTTGTGCACTTTCAATTCCGAAAAGGAGTTTCTTGAAGCAATATCTGCCATAAGCAGTGGCAAATGTTTTAGTGGCTGTGACTGACGGCTAGAGGAATTGGCCAGAAGCCGCTATTGACAGCATTTACGATTGTAACAGATCACAAACCACTGGTCAGCCTGTTCAATGAGAGCAAAGCGGTGCCAACCATGGTCTCTAGTAGAATACAAAGGTGGGCGTTGACCTTGGCGGCGTATCACTACACCGTTGTATTTCGGGTTGGTCGTGACAACTGTTCTGCAGGCGCCATGAGTCGATTACCATTAGAAGACAAGGAAAATGCAGAGGAGGACGCATCAGAGACAGTACTGAGGATTGACTACTTATCAGGGAAGCCAGTCACGGCAAAAGCCATTCGGCAGTGGACTAGAAGAGATCCCTTACTTAGTCAGATTTACAGGCATGTCATGAAGGATGGCCTGACTTGGTAGACCAGAGTTTGTTACCCTATTACAAGCGTCGAAATGAGCTGACAGTTCAAGATAGGTGTTTCCTTTGGGGCAACCGAGTGATGGTACCAACATCTGGAAGGGCTTCCGTACAAAGGGAATTGCACGAAGCTCACCCGGAAATTTTCCGGATGAAAACTCTGGCCAGGAACTATTTCTGGTGGCCATGGATGTGTCAAGACTTAGAGCAAACAGTGAAGACGTGTGAGGCTTCCCAACAGCATGCGAAGGCTCCATCTCATGCTCCTCTCCACCCGTGGGAATGGCCCGGTAAGCCGTGGGTCAGAGTACACATAGATTAAGCAGGACCTTTTATGGGGAAGATGTTCCTAGTTGTTGTCGACGCGTATTCTATGTGCATAGATGCGTACGCAGTACAGACGGCTACAACGCAGGTCACTGTGGAGAAACTGCAGGTGTCTTTTGCAGTGCATGGGTTGCCAGATGTGGTAGTGTCCGACCGTGGCAGTTGCTTTACAAGTAGTGAATTTGCCAAGTTTTGTGCGGCGAGAGGAATTGTTCACATAACATCCTCTCCTTATCATCCTTCATCAAATGGGCTAGCAGAAAGAGCTGTGCAAACGCTCAAACAAGGTCTAAAAAGATTGACAAAGGCACAATGCAGGAGAAATTGAAAACTTTTTTGATTTCATATCGGAATACGCCTCATTCTACAACAGAGATATCTCCCGCGGAGCTGTAGTTTGGAAGGAAACCGAAGGTCGTTCTAGATTTGTCACGGCCAAATCGGACGGGAAAAGTACTCAAGGAGCAGGAGGAACAGAAGCATTACCATGATCAAAGACACAGCAACAGGGGCCTGCAAGTAGGACAGACAGCGTACCTCCGGAATTTTGAAACAGGACCACTTTCGATTTCTGCAGTAATAGCACAAGGTCTTGGACCATTTTCCCATTTGTCACTCTGAGGGACGGTCGAAGGGTTAAGCGAAACATTGATTATCTAAGGGAGAGATATTCCGTCAGTCGCAGGAATAATGCAGACGAAGCTGGATCCACGCCAGGAGAGGACGACTTACCAGAACAAGAGCTGACCTTTCTAGACTTACCAAGCCAAGAGGAAGAAGTGATACAGGACGATGACAAAGTACCCAATGTGGACGAGCGCCTACAAACAAAAGTATCTCAAACAGAAGTACCTCAAGCTGAATCAACCACTGAACTCAGACGATCTAACAGAACAAGGAGACCACCACAGCTTTTAGACTTGTAATCTTGTTTTGACTGTGCCTATGCAGCTGTAGTTTTATCTAAAGGGGAGGGATGTATTGTATTCAATAGTGCTATATATGAACATACGGGGCAAACATACGGGTAAGTGTGAGAGCGGCAAATGGCGTACCTAGTCGTAGAGTTGAGCACGTGTCTGAGTACATTATAAAGACCAAACAATTGGTTTCGAGACTTTGTGCCACATAGATAGTCTCTTCTGTTGACTTTCCATCAGTAGAGAGCGTCCCCGGGAACTCAGGTTTCAGCGCCTGGGACTTTGGACCATGTATACAAAACTTTAGTAGACTGCTCAAGACGGCGTGCTTGCACATTCTGGTACTCCTTCTTGCTAATTGCCGTAAATTCTGCCCCAGTGTCAAACGTGAAAGTCTTGGCTAGTCTGCCACCCTCGCAGCAAATGTCGATGAATGATCCTTCCTGATGTAAGGGGAATAAGTAGGCAGTATCCTGGCTAGACTCTGATGTGACCACCGTTGCAGATATTTTGACCCAGATATGTGCCCCGTATTGACCTTTTTCTGTTAAACTTGAAACAGGTTGCTGTAAGTGCAAGACAATTGACATCTGGCCTATGCGGTCTGCCACATCGTTTGCATGGCTGCCGTTTGACGTCTCTTCCAGGGGCGCGTGACTGCAATTTAGCGCCAACTTTACCGCCGGTCGCACATATTTTCCCGCCGTTCACGGCTGCTTTCCCACCTTTACGCTTCTAATTATAACCTGGTCAATCACTATGGGGTGCTTCTTGCTGCTGTAATCCTCCAATTTCTGATGCTGTTTAACTAACGCTTCTTTTTGCAGTACGGCCCTTTAGCCCTGTACAGCGTTAAATTGGCATCCATTTGGAGCTTCTCAGACAGTGTCTGATATGGTAAGCCTTCCACGATGCGGCCGCACAACATCTCGTTTCTCAGGTCGCCATACTCGCACGTTTCTACCAGTCTGTAGAGTACAGTAATATACTTACTGCTCTGCTGTCTCACTTTTTCGCTGGTGTCACTTTGTAAACCGAACTTTCTCAAAGACCACATTCTTCTTGTTACTGTGAAAAACCTGTCCAGTTTCTCCATCACCTTGGCATATTTTGCTCATTCTCGGCCGTGATATAAGTGGATGCTAGAACGTTCTCTGCGTCGTATCACATGCCATATCGGAGGGAATTGACGCGGTTGGGAGGCGTTCGACAGCCCGGACGCTGCGCGGAACTGCTCAAATCTCTTCTTCCATCGTCGCCAGTTATCTAGCTTCTGAAACGTAAACGCTTCTGGAGTGTCATACTCAATTTTTTGCAATCTCATTTCTTATAGCATGCAGTGTTATTGTTCTGTATTATTGATCTCTTGCGCAGTACAGCACGGACTCTGCATTAGTCTAGTCTAGTTCTACGTATTTGCACTCCAATCACATTTTACCCCACAGAATAGAGAGCACGGAACGTCTTTGTCTTACAAACCCACCGATTCGGTTGCTTTCGGTATTGCTTGACTGTCAATTATCGCAAACAGCCATTACGATAAGCATGTCCATATCAAATACTATTTCTCCCGCTAATGACAATCTGTAACCGTGAGATCGAGGCAAATGACGTGGACAATTCGATTCGGTAATACTCTTTTTCCACACCTATCTCGTGTGGGATTGTAATCTTTGCGACGACATCAGTCCAGCTTGTCATATCAATCAACTTTCTTAGTGTATAGCTATGTATATAGCTGGCATTGTAGAGAGCGTCAATTTGAATTGAATAATTGGCATTTGTAGTTAAATCCTGGCAACAGCTTTCTTCACGGAGAAACTTTGGTGGTGGTTGTACAAGTTAGTCAAATCCTTGTTCATAAACGTTTTGTGCGTACATCATGTTCTTTGTATTCTAGATCACTTGAACAGTTTTGCTGTTGTGTTCTGACCGGCCCTGGCCTATTAAGGCACCGTAAAGGTAAGTTGCAGGGCGGGAAGGGGTGGTGTTATCAATGTGGGGTTGCATACAGTGGGATCCATGCACGCGCGTTTGCTCTGTTTTCTTTAGTCTTGGTCGATAAGAATCAGAATCTGCAGTGCATACATATAATGTAAACCAGACGCGACATTGTTGTCACTGAACCTCTCGATCCACATTTGACTGCTTGTCACAAATCGTATTGGTAGGAGGGACAACGGGTTTCTATTTGCATTTCAAAGCTATCTGCTAACGCTATTGTATGGAAAACAGCATACCATACTGTGGTCCCACACTTGCCTTTTCAACCCTACCGTACTGCGTTCAACTACACAAGCTAGTTTGTTTTTGTCTTGGCAGCCAGAATTTAGTTCAGAACGGGGAAGATAGTGATCACTGGCAGCTGACATGCAGCTTCCACGTGTACTGCAAAGTCTGTGGACTTGGAGTTTCATGAATCAGGGAAATAATAGGACTTGGAGAATACAAACACTCACTCATTCATAGCATCATATGCGCTGTAGTTGTAAATCTTCATGCACTGCACTCTTTAAGTAAACCAAATCATCTTTCTTTTGAACTACCAGTCTTCCAATTTTGCTCCATTGATGTCTACAATAACTTGCATACTTGAATGGATAGACGTTGAGAAACATGTGATTGCTGATTTGAATCAGCGAGTTGTTACCATTGCGCTTGCTGTGGAGCTTGTGAACTGGAGTGCAGCGCCCTCTCAACTCTGAGCACAAACCTTTTTTTGTAAGCAGATAGTTGGATTGTCAAGCAACAAATTTCCGTAGTTCATGTAAAACAGTGTCCTTCCATGCTACACCCCTCACCTTCGAGTCGCTCCACTGTCGCTTTGATTCACAGCAGCTTCACACTTATTCGTATGGAAGTACGTGGATTTAACGTGAATGGTTGAAACTGTTTATAATCACAGCAGCTAGAGTAACTTGTAAGTTAACTATTACAATCGTTGATTATTGGTAGTTTGCGAGCATCTGAAAGTTGTTGTGTCTGATCTTAGATTTGCTTCTAATGTCTGCATGTTGCCTATCGTTGTATTGCTTGTACAGAAATTAAGTCAATCTCAACATTGCTGTCAGCAACTCGTTTTACAGCATTACCCAAATTGAAAGAAGACGTAAGACTTATTACAGTAGGAGAAATTTTGAAACAGAAAGAGACATAAATTTCATCCTTCTTTATATCCTGTTGACTTGACAAGAACATGAGCTGTTTAAGAGAGATGCCAAACCTGACTCTCGTTGTTGTGATGGTATTTTTCAGGTTTGAGCACAAGTTTGTCATTATTTCGGAATTGATAAAAAGTGATTGAAAGTTCTCTGGGTCAAGCCTTCTAAGCTATTCGATGAACAACAATCCTGTGTTTTGTCATTATAAGAGGGCATTTATCAAGTAGCTCCAGTTGGGCTTGTGCTATTCTCCCCTGCTGTTTACCAGTAATCTTTATGGTATAGTTGTCTCATAATTAGAAGATCTTGCTGCTATGTTGGTCCATCAATGACTGTCGTAGATACATTTGCATACTTTAAGCAGAATTTGGCAAAGTCGTATTTTAGATCTATGAACTGCAGTGTGAGGTGTGGTGTCTATTGCCATCAGCAGTGCTGGCTAATTGTAATTTCTCTGTTGGTTTCATTGGAACCCACATTCTTGTAATGACCTGATTGGAAATAACGAAGAACTTAGACCCTCGCTGCTAGCGCTATAGGTTGCGGAACAGCTGCTGCACGTACTGTACTGGTGAATGGTAATTAACACGAAGAACGTGAGAATGAGGCTGGACACATTGACTGAAAATGGGATTGACGACATCTGGCACGCTAATTAACACCAGGGATAACAATTAATGAGCGCATGCGCTAGGGGTCGGCTGCTATAACTGATTTTGGCCGGCAACAACACAGAACAGCTACTTCACACGCAAGTAACGACACGCAGGACTACAGACTGCCAGGCGTGCTACTTAGCATCGTGAGAAGGCCGGGGGCTGGACACATAGACTGACACGTAGGATTATCGACATCTGGTAGCTCTTGAAACCTTTCGATACCAGTGATAATAATGAGGTCATTCATGCGCGTTTGTGATGCTTCCAGACAGTATTTTACAGCACAAGGATGAGTGACTGTAACATCTAATAGTAGCTTTTTAACATTTTTATACTTGTAGATCGCGATATCGCTACGTTATTTTTTCTCAAACTGGGCTGGAAGCTCTTTTCAGCGGAAGTCGATAGACCTGAGCAGGTCCTAAAAACAGTCAAAGACCTGTTTATGTCGCCTATTCGGACCTCCAGCGACTTTTTCATGCGAGAAGATGGTATCCTTTAGAGTCTACTTCTTCCTAGCATGGAAGAACGCAGCTGTGGACGTCACTTAGCTGAGGGAGACTTTCTCTGAAGCAGCAAAGCGCAACAGTTCGGAACTGTACGTTGGAATGTGAGAAATGGTGCTAGCATAGGATAGTCTCCAGCCATTTTCGCAATGGATTCCGCTACAACTAATAAGCTTTGACAGGTCCTCTTTGGTGGAACGCTTTGCAATAAATGCTCCAAATTGCGTATCTTTCACTGTCTTGTGGAGTCTTGCTTATAGCCTATTTTGGCTTTTCCAGCAACTGCATCATCTAAAGTTGGTAAGATTTTTTTGTTCTGCACTGCTGCCGAAGTTGTGAGGCTCATTTATAGCAGTCTTCAAATCTCTTGTAAGCGGTATATTTCGGCGGTAAATGCAACTGTATAAGAACTTCACATGTTGTGTGTAAACGAAAATTTCGAACAGGAAAGTTAGACAAACTATTGCCCACACATGCCCTCAAGAAGGCTGAGCTGGTTGTTTGCAAAGCTTTAGTAAGGAAACAACTCTCTCTATTTTATTCTCGCGATTGCGTAAAAGTATAATTCTTATTATATAGAAATAAATTTTCGTTTGGACACCTATCTTCATTAAAGAAAAATTTTATCCGTTGACGCATGTTAAAAACTTACGTTAAGGTCTTGGGCTGCAGACCGAACGCTTGCTGTGGACTAGCTACTTAAATGCATGAGAGACGGATCCAGACGCTTCAGCTAACTCTGGCAGTGAAAGAGTACATGTTGCAGTTCATAAGCGACTCAGTCGCGTTCATACGTTCTATATATGCTCCACATGAATTGTCTTGAACGAATTGCAACTTCTCGGTCATTAGCGCTTTCCTTCGAACTTTTAGACCTGAGATTGCGCGACTCTAGTCTGAACCCAAACGATGCTAAAATGATTTCGGAAGTATTTATCGAAGAGGTAGTCTAACAGCTTCGGGTCGTTTTACCTAGTCCAATAATGAGGTGAAAAGATACCTTGCTTTTGCATTACGCAAACATATCATTTGTAAATGCCACGAGATCTCACGAACAAAGAAGAGACGTCTGCTGTTTTTGCGGCGATACCTTGGTGGACGGAATGAAACAAATACTCTGATTCTGCGGCAGAACGCTAGCTAGTGTAACTGCTCCACCAGTCGAGGCGATGGATTTTTGCGCCGCTGCTGTTCATGTCCTATAACCGTAAGCTTGAACTGGAGCTGAAATTAAAACTAACAAGCTTGCATGCACCAAAGTCTCTATTTACGGCCCTGGCGTACACTTAGCCGCCAACGAGGATTTCCAACGCGAGTACCAGCGTTAGTGCACTTAGCATAACCAATCACTGCCTAACCAATTAAAATTTGGTGCCACCATTCTGGATCTAAGACACTGATTGGCTATTTCCAAAATCGTGTCCGTACCGTTCTGGTCCAGACTGGAGTCGAGCGCTTCACGCGCTGTCTGGTTTGTAAGTTCGAGGCTAATGTAAGGTGCTCCTTTAATTTAATATAAGCAATTGAGAATTGTATAGGCAAGATATTTGTAAAGGTAGCTCATTATCTCGTTACGTGATTTGAGACAGACATGTACATTGCTGAAACTTCAAATCGGGCGTAGCTACAAATTAACAAGCTAGTGGACTTTAAATAATTTATGTCTTTTTTACATTCAAACAATTGGAGACCAACTTTTACCTGAGTTTATTTGAAGTAGAGAGGTATGTTGTTAAAACATTACGAAACAAAGATAGTACAGTCACGATCTGATTTTAATGACTTATAGTTAGTGCGAATGATCTAGAAAACTCGTCCATATTTTAGTTGCGTGTTAGAGTATTCTTCAATTTTTAATGAGCTGTATATTATCCAACAAGTTTCCCGTAACTCTTCGTTTCGTTGACAGCTTGACGACCTGTTTGTGCAACGTTTCGTTAAATCTTACTGCCTTTGGAGCATGGAGGACGAGCTGCAAAATGGTAAATAACAATGTTTAACTTCAATGATTGTGTATTACTATTTCTTTTAGCAAAATGGTGTTGTTGTAGAGCTGGATGAGCCAAAACCAACGTTCATTCCAAGTAATCTGTATCGGCTAATTTACAAAGCTCACGATTCTTATGATATAGCGTCGGAACAATTGGTATTTGACGAGGAGCAGCTTTACAGGCTGTGCAAAGATCATACCAAAACATCCGTGCAGACTTGTTCAAGAACCAACAGAAAGAGAATTCGCTTTGAAGAGCTGACGAATGAGTACACTGTTGTTGGAATGTGCGGTCAATGCTTACTTATCGCAGAGTATTTACTGCAAAGAAACGAAATTTCCGACAGTTTTTTAAAATCTTTACAGAAAGATGCAAGCAGTCTGCCGTTTGGTTTGTACTTTTGTACTTCAAAGGGCGAATATCCTGCTCTCTGCATTCTTTGGAATCCCAATGATTCCAGTGCGTTTGAGTCAAAAGCGTTAGTATTGCTTAGAATATTGTGTCAACTAACTTCTGCATTGTGGGTATTTGACAATACTAATATTGAAACTCTGAGGGGTGTTGCAACGAAAGATACTGAAGTGAAGCTTTTGACAACAGTGATGAAACAAGGTACACGGAAATTATGGGCGTGGCATACAGTAAATGGTTTATGTTTTTTAACTTTTGTAGATGATTTTGAGGAATTGGTTGGTAACGCTCCGTTTGTACTGAAGGGTGAGTCTAAAATCGACAATAATGGCTACCAAGTCATCTCTAACAATACGAGATTTTGTCTTCTTTCTGAGACGCTTGGCGTTAGAGTCGAAGACAGGACGGAATCAAAGCCACTAGTGTCAGACTGCTATTCAAGATGTGGCGATTTTACAGATATCGTTAGGCAGTTGGAAAACTATTTAGTAGAGTTTGAAAACAGTTTTACAACTCTATTTGCAACAAATTTGACTCAAGAAAGGCTCAACCTGAGCCCCAACTTGGAAAAAAAATTGAAAGGAGCTGAAGAGTTGCTGCTTTCTCTGTGTCCAACGGCAGAATTTATGTTTAGAAAGCAAGAGGCTCTTTCTCTCTTAACTCAGAGGTTAAGTACAGCCTTGATAGATGAACCACCTGACCAATCGTGCGATTCCCAATTATACTTTTGTAAAACGTGTGATAGTATCAGCGCAGAATCTAAATGTAGTCCATGCGATGAAACGGGTGTTCGGGCTGACGAACGGTTTGTAGAGGAATGGGATCGCTTGTCTAAACAGAAGGATAAAGCCAAGGACATGAAACCTTCTGATAGCCTTTTACAAGATTTGAGCGAATGCATTGCGTTTCTGGAACTTTTAGAAACTGCCACGTCCAAAGCTGCTGACAAGCTAAAAGCTAGCACGATGAATTCCAAAGAATTTGGACAAGCATTTTTTGGCTTCTTAGAAGAACCAAAACCAGCAAGCGGTAAACCGCAGCATATTCGCTGGCTAATAAAAACAGCTAAGTCCAGCTGGTCTAGTTTGAAGAAAATAACATGGTTTAGTGCGGAAGAACGTACTGACATCAGCCACAAAAGCCACCCAACTGCTCTAGAGACATATACTACACACAGATCACATCTTTTGTGCAAAGTTGTTTTTAGGAGCGACTCTGATGTAGCTAAACTTCATTTTACTAGTTTCGATACTAACCCAGGCTGTACTAATTTTTCTTTGTCTGGTAAAGTTACCATTACTTCTCAACCTTTCCTAATGGTGCACAAACGTTCCTCTCAGCTGTGCTGTGATGCTGCTGCAAATGAAGTCCTTTTTTGTTTTTTCAATTCTCGCGATTATGTTTGCGTCATATTACAGAACCGAATTAGCTTGGATAAGGCTATTTCTATCTATTCAATTTCGAATCGGCGCACTCCTTCCGTACATGCTCTTCCAACTAGCGTGCAATGCATTCAGCATGCTGCTTATATGTCTGATGAGCTACATCTTATAGCCATGGTTTCTAGTTCGGTAGAAAAAACCGTAACACCAAGTTTTGCTTCGATTCAAGTATTGTCTAACGAAAAGGGCAGTGGAGACTATTTTTCATTTCCCGTAACTCGAATGTCAAAGTCCAAAGAACAGTTGAAGATAAAAAGAATACAGTTTATTCCACGTTTGAGACTTCTAAGCATTTTATACGAAGACTCGTTGGTTCATATTTGGAAAGTTGATTCTCCAGAGTTGCGCTTCAGAGTTACTTTCCCACAAACTTTCGACTGTTTATCTTATTCTCCAGATGGCTGCTATTTCTTACTTGCCCAAACCATCGATAGCAAGCAACTTAACATTTCTGCCTACCGGATGTGTACAGTCCCAGGAGACAGACAAGTAGACGAGACTTGTCGTCTGTCATCGATTAATGTGTGCGCAAGTTTGGATTGCTTACTATCAGATTGCTACTTTCTTGCTACAGCCGTTACCAAAGATGAAATTAGAATATCGTTTGTGGGCCCCAAAACTACTGTTTTTCAGCATTGTAATTTTCCACTGGACCAAAGGAAGATTGATACCAAATTGGTCACTGGCGATGAACGCAAAATTAGCAAAACGCCTCTTGAGGCATTTCAGACTGCTCTCCGAGACTGTTTCCGTGTATTTCCCACTACGACTCCATGTGACTCAAAAGATTTAACATTTTCTGAAAAATTGGTAGTAGTACGACAAGACAATGAAGATTTGTCAGATCTCTCAGTTCTCTTGAGAAAATGGCTTGGATCACAAATCGTTTCCGCTGTCAAAGAGCAAGGAAAAAGTGTAAGGAAATTAAAATTTGTAAAGAATGTTTTTGTGAAGTCGATGAAAAATTTGAATACCCAAGAATATTCGAGGAAGTCTATTTTCGGAACTTTGATAATCGAACTTATTTGTTTGCTACCTGTGCAGATAGTTCGAGCAAATGAAAGTCACGTTTTGCCAATTAACAGCGGGTTAAAGGTCATGACTTTAGAAAGGTTGTCACGTGTTTTGAATCGATCAAACCTCTGTGATGGTATGGATTTTGGTCCAATCGAGTCAGTGATAGAGCACTATGGAGGTCGTGTCAAGGTGATTTCTAACATCGGTCGTTCTTCGACAGGAAAGAGTTATCTTGGAAATCATCTCTTCGGATCACTCTTTGAGGTAGCGGCTACCAAATGTACCAACGGTGTTTGGATGTCTTGTCATTGTATGTCGACATGTCGGTGTAACAACTGTATGGAAATTTCAGAAGATTGTCGCCGTCCCACGCTTTTAGTTGCGTTTGATGTAGAAGGGTTTGACTCGATAGATCGCGTGCTTAGGGGCGACACTCTGTTGTCTCAGTTAATCTTTTCTCTTAGTTCAGTAATCTTTCTAAATATGAGTGGAAAGGCATTGGACAGAGGCATTCAAAAAATGTTGAAAAACTTTGCATCTGGAGTCTCTGCGATCTGTACAGCCTCTATGGATAGACCTGAAGGTCACCAGTTGTCAGAAAACACTAGTTTGAAATATGGAAATTTCATTTATGGCGACATTGCTCTATTTGAAGGAACTTTTGTGCCTTTGTTAAAGGATATACAGGCAGATGAGATCGATAGTTTGAGTTTTCAGATTCACGATGAAATGATTGAAACTAAAAACAGAACTCCCCAACTGAAAATTCTGTTTAAGAAAACAGCATCTGCAGTGTTACGGACTTTCCAAACCCAACAATACTACAAAGATGTTGAACAACTATACTTGCATGTTGTAGAGCCGTCTTTGTGTCTATTTCAAAATGGAGCATGGTTTTTACGAAAAGTAAGAGCTGTGGTAAGGCAATTGATGACTAACGAGAATAGGTCTCTTCAAGATTACTTCGTTGACACAACAAAGCAGCACGTGACAGAGGCCATTGAAGATGCTTTGGTGAGAGGCAGATTCTCTTCGTTTGCTGGTGAAATCGAAATATCTGACGATAGTCGAATTAGCACGAAGCCGTTTGTTGTAGATGTTACTCTTAGAAAACCAACCTCAATCGGCAAGAAATACTTTTTGGTTGGTTATTGGAAGGGTCAGGCTGTGTTTGCTTGTAAAGGCTTTTGCAACTTTGTAACAAGACTGTGTCTCGACAGCGAAAAAGGCGAACTTTCTGTTGAAAGAGATGCGTCGAATGTGCCTTTGTCACATGTTGTAGTATCTTCAACAGGAGAAATTGATCCAAAATTTGCCTCTGCAAACGAATTCAATTTGATAGAACGTGATGACTTTTTTGTATTAGAAGACACTTATGATGGAGCACAAAAATTCTTGCTGCAAGTGCTTGACATGTTTCGAAAGGGAAGCGAGAGAACTGAAAGCAATGAGAAGAATGAGTGGCAGCCGAACTTTGTTGACTTTATCTTAGAGATTGTAGAAAGGCGCTGTAATAGAGTGAAGTTGTGGCTTGAAGTATTGGCTAAGGAAGTACATGTTGAGAAAGAAGCGTTTACTAGAATTATGCCGCCTGCGGTCCACCATCGCTATAAGAATTTTTCTGAGTGGTTTCGCATTTGTGGTGCAGCGTGTGGTGTACAAAATTGTCGTTTTACTTGCTTACTGCCTTGCACACATGCTGTTGGAGAAAGGAACCGCCATAACTGCTTAAACAAGGTACATTTGTGCCAAAAGGATTGTGTTTATGGTTGTAAAGGGGAAGACGGTGAAAAGGCAAGGTGCACAAAAGGGGCTGGTCATCACGCTATTTCCGGAGATGTTGAACACAAATGCAGTTCGGAAAATCATCAATGCTTGCAAAAATGTCGTTTACTAAAAAATGGTTGTAAAGAGAGATGCAACAAGTCAGCAAAGCACGATGGAGTTCACGACTGTGGAAATCGGCATAATTGCCCGAACAAGTGCAATGTACTATTTTGTCCCGCCGAATGTAAGTTTGGAATTGACTGCCAGCACAGCTTGTGCCTTTGCAGCGAGCCTCGTTGCAATTATCTGTGTGAATTGCCTGGTTGCTTGAATTTTTGTGTGCAAGTTCATGGACATGTGTCAGACAATTCTAGGCCACATCTTTGCGGACATACTCACGAATGTCCTGCTCTTTGTCAACATGTAGGTGTCTGCGAACGGATGAACCGATCTGACGAAACTCTGATATTGTTTACTCATGTTAGCTCTGAATCACAGGAAATCGTTGAGGCTTCTAAAGAGTATTGTATACAGACTTCTAAAGTAGCCAAGTGCAGTAACGTCATAACCGTTTCAAGTTTCAGTCATGAAAAACAGCACAGTTGTAGAGGAGACCATACTTGTCAAGCAAAATGTCCCCTGTGTCGTAAACTTTGCACTAAATCTGTGAACGAAACGGGTAGCCATAGGGGAAGACATGGTATTCAAAATGGACATGGCTTAATGTTGCATTCGTATCTGGCTGGAAATAGTAATCAAAACCCAATAAAAAGTAGCGATAACGGAACCAAATACGCTATATCCGATTTCTTGTATAAGGAAACTTGTGCTGAAGTTTGTTTGATAGACGCTTTCGGAGGAAGGGGACATTCTCATGTTTGTAACATAGATGACGATCCAAATTTGAATTCTTTGCAATATCGCCCTTTGGAAACAGAATTGATTCCTGACGATGGTTACCAAAAAGGTTTATGTTCTCACGAAGACTTTTGGATACGTATGGAATTTGACGATCCTTGCCGCAACGAAGAGTTCAATATGTGTCGCGCTCGTTGCGGAATTTGTGAAAGTAGTTACTGCACAAGAAAGCTTGGACACATTGACGAAAATGAGCATAACCAATCAAGCGCTTGTCTAAACGAGCGTTGCTTTGTGTCTTCTGATGGGCATCATTTTGAATGCAATCATACTCCCAATTTTCATATAGTATTTGTTTTTGATACTTCGGCATCAATGACGACATCGGACTTTCAGCCTCCTTCTGATATTCGTGTCCATGAAACCTGCCAAAACCGATTTGGAGCAGTGCTGTGGTGTGCATTAGAGATGCTTCGGTCTCATCAATGGATAGCAAACAGATGTCAAGTGACCATGGTAACGTTTTCATCCGAAGGACTTGCAATATTTAAGCGAAAATCACTATATGAAGCAGATAAAACGTTTTCTGACATTTTGCAGAATGGAACTAATATACCATCTTCCCAATCTTTCCTATCGAGCTTAATGATAGCTAATGCAGACTCTGTTAGCAATGACAAAGATATTACATTAGAAGGAAATACGTCGTTTGCAGAGGGTCTGAAAGAGGCCAAATCTGCTATTGAAGAAAACTTGAAATCGGACGAAACTCCAGTTATTGCGTTTTTCTCTGATGGTCACAACAATGCATCCGATAACAGTGATATCGAAACGCAAATAAGGAAAATAGGAAATTTAAATTGCAAACCTCCTAGAATGTATTTGGTTTACAGCGAAACAAAAGCTGTTGATTTATTGCTTAAGATGAAAAATTGGCTTGAAGAGGAATTCGTTGGACAGAGGTCTTCTTGCAAAGTAGAATGTTGTCCGTGCGGACGGACATGGAATGGATTGAGAGATCAGTTTATGAAAATAGCACAAGACTGCGCACAAAGCCAGTTTGTTGTTCCACTAATTGATGGCTACAATCAGCAAGTCGAATGGCTTTGTATTCAGGAGCAATCTGATACAGATAGGTTACAGTCACGGCCAGCTCGATTGGTTTTGTCAAGTTCTGTCTACTTCAAACTTCTTGTCTTTTTGCGACCAATCTGGTCTAGATACGCAAAACAAACTTCGCACAAAGATCATGGCCGGGAACGACAAGATACCTCTGTTTTACTTTACGGGAGTTCTCATGATTGCCTGAATGAGATTATGAAAGACTTGGCATCGTCTCATGGTTTCTATGTTGATAAAACAGACTTGAATGGCCTTTCTGGAGCAGAACAACGTGATGAAATTAGAAACGCTTTTAAAAGAGGTAGGTCAGCAGCTTCTGGTTCTAGCGTTTTACTTCTGTTTAGCCAATTGGATTTAGCTTTTTACAATTGGGACGGTTATAATGCTGACAATGGAGAACCAGAATTTCTGCTTCAATTGGCTCTCCTCAAACTGCAACCTCCTAGAAACGTAGATTTGTGCGTTTGTTGCACATCTTCAAACCCGTGGGTTATTAGTAATCCAGTTTTGAGCAGCTTTAGTTTGCTTGTGGAAATTTCTCATCCTACAGGAAAAGAAATCGGCAAAATCGTCAATTGCTGCTTTTCCTCTGGTATTCAGGAAACACGAAATCGCATTCAGCACAAACTTATGGGCTCTAGTTTAACTAGCGTTTACAAGTGTTTGAAAGAAATCGGCGGCAATGTCGACGTTTTGTTGCAGGATGACTTCATTTTGGAAAGAGCTGAAGAAAACCGTCGTACAGATTTTGTTCCTGAGCATCTTTGCAATCGGATTAAAACTAAACAACAGGCACTTCGGTATTTCGATGGTAAACGGAGACTTTTAGAAATGAGCCGTTATCCCCAACATTGCGGTATATTAGTCGAGTCCGATATATTTCGCTATTACTCTGCTAAACTGCCCCGCGAACAGATTTTGTCGACTCTCATTGGAGACCACCAGTACAAAAGCATAGAAGTGCACTGTAGGCAAAATGGATCTCCTGGGAATGTGAGTTGTGTTGTCATTGTTGGTCCTAACGATGCTCTGAGTCATTGGATCTCTTCCTTTATTGCTCACAAAGTAGCAGGATGGTACACTTGGATTGCAGCAAATACTTTGAAATTTTGCTCTTTGCAGCAAATCTTTTTTCAATCGCTGCTTGATACCACAAACAATTCTGTAGTTATCTACGCTGAGAGTCTGGATACGGCATCCAAAAGTAACTTAGAATTTTTGCATCGCCTAATAGATAACTTGTTGAAGCGTAAGAAACGCTTACAAATGGTTGTCAGTGTCAGTAAGAATATGGAAAACGAAGCAAGAAAGATAATAAAAAATTCTGGATGGTCGCTTGATGCCACTATCAGACATGATCTATTCGTTCCATTGAACGCGGAACGTACTCGTCAGTGCTTGAATCTACTTCTTGATATTAACTATTCTAATTGGAGCAGCATGAGTGATCAACACCTTTCTTGGATAGCTTCGATGACTAAAGAAAAAAGCTTTGAAGAAGTGTTTAATATACTTAATATGGCTTTTGATCGTACACTGGTAGACTATGTTGACTGTACGCATGTGCAAGCGGTTGCTGTTACTTATAACGAACCAAAACCACCGATGAACGGTCATTATTTTATTGCATCGACCTCTAAAGCAATTTGTGCCGTCCCTCTGACAGAAAACATCAGCAGACAAGCTGAATTCAAATTGACTCCTAGACGTCTAGCCGTGGAAGATGTTGCGTTGGTCTTAAAACTTCCATATCGATTTACTCATGAGAAGCTAGCGAAAACTGAAAGAAGCTGCGTAGAGGAAATTGAGAAGAGAATTATTAAGATCTCGTGTGACCATGCAGTTGTGTTTGCGGAAAGGCATGTGGGATCGGCAGAAAATGAAAGTACCAATAAGTATTGTAAATCTATGGCTGAAGAGTTTGTAGTTGCAGATAGTGACAGTGAAGCTGCAAGCATGGAAATTTCAGATATGGACAATTGTAATCCTACTGTAGCCGACCAAACTGCCGTTAGGGACGAGCACCCATCAGGTCTGCAGGAACTTAGTGAGTTACATGACGTGGTCAGTGAAGCTTCAGAAGAGGACAGTGCGGACACAGATAATTTGGCAGCAGGTTTTTCTGAGATGACGGCATTTTTTTGTTCTCCTGGTAAGGCGGATCCTCCTTGCACTTTAGCAAATGGAGAATACAAACTGAGCCCTGTGTTTTACTTTGGGAAATTTCGCAAATCTGACCGGTTTGAAAGACTTCGAGTATCCGTCACTTTGCCAGATGGATTTTCACGAGTACACTCTAACGTTTGTTTGTGGCACAGTTCAACTAACGAATACCAGTTGCCCAATTGGAAGAAGGTCATCTGTCGCTGGACATCTGCAGAAAAGCGCAACATATCATTTAAGACAAAGGACCTTTTTGGGTTATGGGCGTTGACAAAGTGCCAGTCTGGACTTTGTAACACCATTTCTGGTGATTTCGTGGCTTGTTTGTATGCCGCAGAGTGTCCGAAGGAAGGAACCGGATGGAAGTTTAGAGTATATGTACTACCAAACGAAAAACTACAGGTTTGTGACATGCTTAATGTTAAATAGAAATTGCATTCGTTAAGTATTCTCGTTCGTATGTGCAGTATATATTCTACTAAGCGTAGAAGCGTGATGTAATAAAGTATTATTCTATTTGGTATAATTGCAGTGTTTGTGCTACAGATTTTAGACAACTTGGAAAAAAGTCGAATTCGCGTTGGGTACCGAGTCGACGGTCCGCGCGAGGCAAAAACTAATTCTCAACAGTTGAGTGTTGCATGCAATGTCGGCAGCGGATGGCGTCTTGCAAACGACATGAAGGTTCGACAAGTCTTTGTCGGTGATATGATGAAAGCATTAACTTGATGTCGCCTTAGGACACCGTACCAGAGCACAGCGGAAGACCTCGTAGTTGTCCTAAGCCACTCGAGTACACAATTGATCGCGTACCAAACACTGCTGAAGAAACGTTTTCCGTTTCGTTTAAATTATTGGGAACCAGTTTGTATGTACAGCATAGTTTTCCAAAAAAGGCCAGTCATAACTCATTATTGTTAATATCATTTTAAAATATTTAATTTACCATTGTACCATTTAGGGATCATCTTGTGGGATGGTGGATGATTTAGAAACAGACCTATTCTCAGAAGCGATCATATCAACAACGACAACATCGTCCAAGGAAGAAAATGTCGCTGCCAAAATGGAGTTAAAAGACCTTTTATCTTTAGCAAATGTTTTGGGTTTTAACGAGAAAGAAATTGCTACCATTTCTGAGAAAGCCAGTGAAACAACTGATAGCGTGAAGGCGTGGGCGTGCGAGCTCATCATACGATGGAAAGATGCCGCTAGGAGAAGGGGTATCACAGAAGATTCTCGCAAGCAGCACCTCGCAAGTGCCTTACTGTCCGATGAAGTTTCGAGAGAAGACCTTGCAGACATGTTGCTTCAAACAGAAACTGCTCAATCTCAGTAACTTGCGTAATTAATTGTGAGCATGATATACGTATGTGATGTTGCGCTTTTACTTATGTTAGGGTTAATTAATTGCAATTGGTAAGCTGCATAATGCATTGGTCAAGATGTAGCTATTAGGGAACTTTGTGTAGACGAGAAATTTGAAATGGGAAGTATCGTAGCACTAGTATTATCCTATATGACTTTTATGCGATTTGTTTGCTGACATTAGCAGTATGTAGCTAGTGGACATGGCAGTGCATACGGCTGCCTGTTTAATATTAGTCGTATGTTTTAATTTATAGAGTGTTCAAAACAAGTTAGTCTTGTCAATCGTTCCATTCGAATAATATGCATGTTACGGAAATTACAATATTTCTCCATTTAACTAAAAGCTTAGAGTTGTTTAATATTCAGTCGCAAGCAAAGTTACTTGCTATACGATTATTACAATATGAAGTTGTGACTATCGATATTCTTGTGTATAGTCATGCAGTAGCGTACGTAGTGAGAAGAGGACACAGTTCCATATTATCGCCGAAAATCCGTCTGTATTTTCCAGCGTAGCGTTCTTCTTTTGATGTAATGTATCTCCTTTTCGCTTCTTTCAGTTTCCTACTTCTATATCCAACTAGAAACCACCAGCAAGCATTAGTTCTGAAGTACGACGCCTCCGATATGCATAGGCGTCGGAACTGATCATGAGGGACTGAGGGGGTTACACTCCAAACCTTTACCATGATATTCAAGGCTTGAATAGTCACTATACTTACCTCTATACATGTAATTGTGACTTTTGAAACGTCCAACAGTGTCACCTTGGAGACCGCCACAAGGAGCCGCCAAGCGCGTTCTCGCCGTCCAGCAACCTACAGTAGCTGCGCCTGGCAGAGCAATCACACATCCAGAACTAACTATCGCGCTGGTAAACAAATGGAGTTGACTACCACACTAGTACTGCAGATGGAGGCCATGACCATGAAACTGGCCCAGCTGTCGGTGACTGCCAATCAACTACACTTCGGACGATTCAAGGGCGCAGGCTGTAACTGCGGACAGCTCGGTCGCATAAGTGCTAAATGCCATGAGCCTCCGTGTGGGAAGCCCATAGTGATGTTGGTTGTATACTAAACGCACGTCCAATTATTCGGTGTCCGTGTCACAACCAATACCAGCTTCACGTGTAACGCCACTCACCCCAGTACACTCACACAATACCGTCGGCTACGTCGATGCTATAGTGAATAGTAAGCAGAGGCGTTGTTGACGCAGGAACGGGAGTATCGTTGGCACCACCAACCATAAAAGGTCTTCGTGTTACTGACACTATCCGGTTCAAACAACAGAAATGAGCGTGATCCTATATGGCTCTCCGCCTTATGTATTTGTGTGTGTGTGTGTGTGTGTGTGTGTGTGTGTGTGTGTGTGTGTGTGTGTGTGTGTGTGTGTGTGTGTGTGTGTGTGTGTGTGTGTGTGTGTGTGTACACATATATATTCGTGTGTGTGTACACTCGAACCTCAAATTTTTCTTTCCCACGACAACGTTTCACTATAAGACCTAATACAAAAATTCGTGTCCGTATCTGACTTCAGGTCAGTATAGGAGCGATTCGTGCAAGTGACCAAACGGTGAAGAAAAAACCTTACAAAGTTCCGTCGCCCCATCCTTTTGTATCGTAGATAGGGATTGTGTGTACTTGACTACCAAAACCACCTTCAGGAGGTGAATGCCACCTACAGCCAAATATTTACACGTCCTGTACTCAACCGTTTACTGCACTCTATGTGCTGTATCTAGCACTGTTGATAGTCAATGTTTGTCGATATCAATTTCTACGTCAGTAAATATCATACCAATGTTGCTACAACGCAACTGAGTGCATAGCTACTTATATTGTGCATTTCAATTGTCTCGATCACGATTGCGAAATGATGACTACCTATCACGCTTACATACGTAATTACTAGAAAGTTTGCATGTTTACTTCCATGACAGCTGCAGGATTTCAACAAATGCGTATTGTTTAGGACGCGGCGTTTCAGTACGGCCAGAAAGCTCTGTTGAACGTGTTACTCACCAACGCGAGCGCCTACGGACCATAAAACTAGTTGCCAAATAGCGAGGCTTCTAATCCGGGTCGCCCAACGGAAAGGGGCGTGGCCTTATAGGGCTTTCCACCGAGCTGTGTGTGTGTGTGTTTGTGTGTGTGTGTGTGTGTGTGTGTGTGTGTGTGTGTGTGTGTGTGTGTGTGCGCGCGCATGTGTGCTTCTGTGGGTGGTGTACACACAAACCTCAATGTTTTTTCTTACGACCACATTTCAATATAAGACCTACGTCAAAAATTCGTTTCCGTGTCCAACTACAGATCAGTAGAGGAAATATTAGTACAAGTGACCAAACGGCGGCGACGAAACAGCCTCATGAAGTTTTGTCCCCCATCCTTTCGTATTGTAGATATGTATTATTTGTACTTGATAACCGAGGAACACCTTCAGGAGCGGAATGCCACATACAGTCAACAATTTATACGTCTCTTACTTTACTAAAAGTTTGCATGTTTGCGGTAATTTCCATGACGTTTTCAACAAATACGTGGACTGTCTAACTGGGACGACGCGTTTCAGTAGGCTGCTGTAAACTGTCAGCAAACTCCATTGCAACGTGTTACTCACCAACGCGAGACGCCTACGGATACCGAAAAATAGGTAATATTACTTATTGAATTAAATTAACTAAATTATTGTTATTATTTAGATTATTTCTACTAAACTTCACCGATGAGCATATCGAGGCTTCTAATCCGGGCCGCACAACAGAACGGGGCGTGGTCCTATATGACTCTCCATTAAACTCTTGGTATATATATATATATCGCTGAAGGAATTACGTTCTCTGTTATATACTTAGCTGTCTGTTTGTTGTTGAGGTGTCTATGTGTATGTGTGTATTTGTATGTATATTTCTCTCATTTGTGAGAGGCTGCATCTGCTGGTATGAAGTGAAATATATTATTATTATTATTATATATATGTATATATATTTTTAAATATTCTTCTTCTATGCAAACTACTCCAAAACGCCCCAGACTACCCAAACTACCCTACCCACCCAGTCCCTAAACATAACTACATTACAGTGACAGGATAATCCCACAAATCATCAAAGTCCAGATTCAGTCTACTGTATAATAGCTTGGCATTATACTGCCGCAGTCTCATGGACAACTGTTCCATCAAATTTGAGTATGTCTGAGAAAAAGGTATGCTGTTCATTGATGATGCTTTTGAGGCTATGATCTTCAGCGTCTCTAGACTTGAGGGAGACCAGTGTCCTAAAGTTTCTGCTATGAGCGGGTAGAAATGACCTCCTGCTTGAGTAACTACCTTGTCATTCTTTTCGTCTTTCTCTATTTCACCAGCTTCTGCTGCGGCACCTGGTTTTATGGCTGCCTTGGAGACATAGGATGGTTGCATAAAATTCCTCAATGACACGTCAAAGAATGCGGGACGGCCCTCCAGGAAATCTGGGTGAAACGCATCACTAGGTCGATTATTGCTTTCCCATTGGCACTTTTGTTCCCGTTTGCAATCTCTGTTATCAACAAGCAGTGCATGCCAGATAACCTCGCTGATTGCATTATGGCGTTTTATGCGAAGAGGTCCATGTCCGCAGCCAAGAACATGGTCACCAAAACAGTCCATGACATGTCCGCATGGACATCTTGCCGCTTGTTGACTGTCCGGAAAGATAGAGATTCCAAGCCAGTATCTACATGCTAAAATGTGTTCATGTCGGAGCATGGCCAGGCCGAGCTTTGGGTTAGGGATTGCCCTTAACCACACTCCTGCATGAGTTGTAGAGATGGTATTAATTAAGATTTGACAACAGATGACAATCAATTCTTGATTGTATTTGACGTTGCGAAGCATTTGAGAGATTGGGAGTGATCGTGTCACTTCCAAGATACTTGGGCAATATGTTCCTAGCGTGGTTCTCACCTGGAATGCAGACATAACGACTGTTGGTGATGTCATCTAAGTCAGTTGTATTGGAAGCATTTTTGCCCGGAAGAAGCTTACAAGGTTCCGAGAAAAGTTACAGCTTCCAAGAAAGGCTGCAGAAGAGGTTGGTACAGCTTCTTTTAAACCAAGACTACCAACTTTAGCGAAAGTGTAGCCTAATGCCATGCAGAATCAGAGATAGACGAGTGGGTTATATCACTCAAAGATCTCCGGAGTCCTTTGTCGAAGCGTACAAACTGCTCACTGCCAAGACTTGGAGGAACGGTTCGTAGGAGACTGTTCAGTTTACAAGAACCCAGACAACTTCTCAAGAGGTGTCGTTCCACTTGCGGATTGACCAGATCTTGGAGATGGCTTTGAGAATTCAGAACTTTATCGACAATCTTAGCAAGGGTTGAATCAATGAAATCATCTTTACCGTACACTGGTGACCCAAGTAGAGTAGCGCCTCCCGCTGACTGGTAGACTCGTTTGATTTCAGATGGAAATTCGGGAAAGGTCTGATCGCCAGATGGCCAGAAAACTTCACATTTATCAACATTGACCAGTAGGCCATATGAAGGGCCTTGTTGTAGTGGAGCATCTAATAGCATTTTGACAGCCTGTCGGGTTCCAACCAAAGTGCCATCATCAAAGTACTAGAGAGAGAGTTCTATTCCTGGAATAGTGCCAACCTCATCCACAAGTTCCATAATAACAAGCGAAAAAGTAAAGGGCCTAGACGGTCTCCTTGCTGTACTCCTGCTGATGCAACAATGCGGTGATTGCCAAACCTCAGTTCTCCTTTTGTGTGGTATGACCACTGCACCCATGCCATCAACTCTGGAAACTCCTTCACAAGTCGTTTCAAAAACGTAGTCCTGTTGTATTCATTAAATGCATTAGTCATGTCAACCTTGAAGCAGCCGAAATTCTCTGAACTGCTATGACGATCAATAATGGTACGTATTGTGTGAACCACACTCTCAAGGCCTCCTTTGATTCCAACACCCACTTGACCGTAAGGAAGAAATAGCTCAGGAAGATGGAGTTTTGCAAATAACAAAAAATTCTGCTTGCTAATCGACGGAGAGTATCACCTACTGCGATAGGACGAAACACAGCACTGCTTTGTGAATTGCTGTTAGTGGTGCACCAAGTAGCCAAGGTGCAATGCGTCGATCAGCTTTCCCAGACAACAGCAAGTTCATAAGCTTCGAGAGATTATCAAGGCAAGTATTAGCCGCTGGAACATTGGTGCCTTTGATGCCATCTAATAGGTGTTGAGCACAAAGTTGTGAAAAGCCAGGACTAGACCCTCTAGGAAAAGGTTGTAGACAAGACAGGACCGTACTTGAATCAGCTACCATTGGTGGAGGTAATTCTTCACACCAAGTAGGGAGAACATGATCTGGATGACGACGTTGCAAATCTGTTAGTGCATCTTTCATTGTCATGAGATGCACAACCTTGGGAGCTCAAGGAACGCATTGCATCACCATACCTGCCCTCTTTTGCCAATCTCAGTGCCCGAATACTGTTACTGTGCTGTACAGACAAGACTTTTCGGGGTCTAGCCTCAGCCTTGGCCTCCTGCCATAAACAACAAAGATCATCTTCTTCCAACGTAGTAAACGAGTATTCAAGATTGTTTTCACTACACATCGTGTACTTCTGCCTCCTCTGGGCGGGGAACAAAGAGCAGCTTTGGCAAACATAAATAGCCTCGGAAATCCCCAGATGCCATTTTTGCTGTTGCAATGACTGAATTCATTAGCAAGAACTTGGGCAAGAAGTGGACAGATGCTAGCACGTGCAGAATGATGTTTACAGGTAAAGTGGCAATTTCACTCATAACAGAATAAAACTTTTCTTCTTCATCTCCATGGGGCTTGCCAAGAGTAGTAGCTGCTTCTAAACCGTCTAGAACTATGTCAGTGATTACCTTTTCAACACAAGGACTTTGCATTTCAGTGGCAACTTTAGTACCATCGGCAGCTTCAGCACCATCGGCAACTTCAGCATCATCATCAGCTTCAGCACCATCGACAGCAGATTCAGACGTACAGCGGTGTGAAGTTCCACCACGTAACCATGGAGACAACATAGATGTAACCATTTCACCTCTGCATCGGGAAATACCTAATCCTAAAGAACGACGGCACCGACTAAAGCGTTTCTCGTAAGCAAACCCACAATCAGAACAGAGGCGACGATTGTAAGACTCAAGGAAATCCGTATCCGGGAACTGACGATAAGTGATATGACATGAATTGATGTGTTCTTCGAGACAACCGCATAAAGAGGACACTTTGTAACTTCTTGAGAGGAGCAGCGTTGAGAAGGATAGGAAGCTGGAAAATCATTTTCCTCATCAGACTCAGACATAGCTCCAACACGAACGGGATCGAGCAGGCAGCTATCAGAAACTAAGCAGACTGAAGAATGCATTGACCTTGTGTAAACAAGCGAGATAACAGTTATCAAAGACCCAAAACAGAGGAAGAAATCGCAGACAAGAATCATAGCGTAGACGTCGCAATGACATATCCGGGATATGTGTGTGTGTGTGTGTGTGTGTGTGTGTGTGTGTGTGTGTGTGTGTGTGTGTGTGTGTGTATGTATGTATACATATCGGTGTAGACACACATACCTCAAATTTCTCCTCTCCATGATCACGTTTCAGTATAAGACCTACTTCATAAATTGTTTTCTTGTGTAAGACCGATAATCTTCGCTATTGAACGCAAGTGTGGCGATATATCGAATGACTGTATTAATTAATAATGTACTTGGCGTTATATAAATATATATGTCTAACGCGCGCTACTATAAAGTATGTTACATTACATCACTACCCTTCTCATTAAAATCCACATAAAAACAATTATTTCTCTCGTGGAGTCTCCGCTGTCGTGAGGACCGTCGCATTGGTGGTGGAACGTCTTGCACGTTGTCGGAATCTTAACATGATATCTCGTGGTTGTTATCATCAGCTGGCACTGGCACGGTCCTGTTATCGTCAGTGTCATCATCAGAGTCTGAATCGACCACAATTGCTCTACTGTCAATAGGAATAGGTTTCGTTTGCCATATGGTTTTAGTCGATCGTGATGTAGAGTGATTTCTATTGTTGAGTACCTTCGACGTAGACGGTAGACTAGGTCAGACAATTTCTTGACGATGACGTTTGGGCTAGTCCAACGTGGTGCAAGTGTACGAGACTTTCCTTTCCCTCCCGCTGTAATTTGCTACCCACACCAAATCACCGTCTTCGCACAAACGAAAGTTTAACCCGCTCTTGCCATATTGGCGTTTTCGAGCATCGGCTGTACATTGTGTGTTCGTACTAACATTACTGACAGTCTGTACGCCTCTTTGGCCATAGATCGCGCAATATCAGCAATTCAGCCGGTGAATCTAAAGAGTTTTCTGATTCCGAAATAACCAAATCGGCCGTACAAGCAAACTGCAAGTTTTTAATTGTCTAGTATAAGGACAGGACAACGCAGCCTTTGAAGTATAGCGTAGCCGGATGTGTTTGGTACCGGTCTGGAATATCTTTATTTTGAGCTAACGTTTCGACTCAAGACTAATGCGGAGGCAGTGCTTGGAGGCAGTTTTGTCACAGAGGAAGGATGGAGTTTCTGTAGCTTTCGTTAGCTGAAAACACAACCTGGCAGAGTAAAATTTCTGTACGACGAAACGAGAGATGCTGGTCATTGTCTGGGGAATCGTTTACTTCAAACCTTATCTTTTTTGAGAAACCTTCACCGCTATTACGGACCACAAACCTCTTACTTATATTAGATCCATAAAAGAACGCGTCGATCGACATGCCCGCGCTGGCTGCAGCAGCTGGGGCAAGACGAGATTGCCGTCAAGTACCTACCTGGGCAAAATCAAGCGAACGTAAACGTCCTCTCGCGGCTATCTGCCACACCCACTACAACCCTGGGCGGCACAGGTGGTAGCGGACAAAATGGTTACGATAGAGAAGACGCCGAGGCTTTCATGTGCGTTAGTCGATTGGAACCCAGACGTCACCCGCTTTAAAGAACTGACTACATACTGAAGGAAATTGTGAACAGAAGGAGCAACGATTGGGCCGGCCACAAATCTCCTACGGCATCTGACGGCAATTCTTGCTACGTCAATCGATATCGTTTAATATGCATGGAACAGCTATTGTTAGTAGACGGATTGCTTAACCGCTCACGACAACCTTGACTCCGACAGAATGCCAAACAAATTATTGTGTTTACCACCACAACTATAGGAAGACGGTCATCGCGAAACTACACGAAAACTCTTGAGTGGACACCTTGGGGTAGAAAAGACAGCAGGCCACATCCTCGAGAGGTACATATACTATTACCTATTGGGCAGGGCATACCAAGGTTATAGAAGAATTTATACGCTCTTGCGAGATTTGCGAAAAACGGAAGCTTAAGAGACCGACTTCCAAAGCAACTCTGAGTTTGATACCGATAGAGGTGGACCATTCGAAATCCTAGCGATGGATTTTCTAGAGCTACCACGCACGCCACGAGGCAACAGGTACGCACTTGCTATCACGTACTTCAAATAGGTATGCACTTGCTATCACGTTTTCCTTCACCCGGTGGGTGGAGGCAGTCGAACTGTCCGACCAATATAGTGAAACGGCGGCTAGAGCACTAATTAACTGTGTCATAACGAGACACGGTGTGACACACATACTTACTCAGACTAGGGACGAAGTTTTGAAAGCAGCCTCATCAGGGAGCTGTATGTGCAGAAGCTTAGGGATAGAGAAGATGCGTAAATCCCCGTACCATTCACAGAAAGATGGTCTAGTAGAAACAATAAACAGCACAATTATTGACATGTTAGCCAAACGTTGTTCTCAATGCTCACATGACTGGGACCTATGGCTGCTTACTGTGGTTGGCGCCTATCAGTCGGCTAAACACTCCTCAACAAGGTAATCATCGGCGATGCATGTGTACGGCTGATAATTCTGTGAGTCGTCTAACATTTTTTTGTATTGAGGAGTTATAACGGTTAGAAAACGCACAGCCAGAGACGCAGCAGAAGAGGAAAGGACCGTTGCACAAGAGTGTCGAGCTCATAATTACAACAGGACTAGGCGATAACTAGTAAATTAGCACGTCGTTGACAAGACGACTCCACACGTGGGTACACGCAGGACAATCCAGAAAACTTTCTAAACATTTCGTGGGATTCTGTTGAGTGGTAGAGTTAAAAGGAGATACTAACTACTTGATAAAACATACGAGAGGAGGTGGGCAGCTCGTACATGCGAACAATCTTTGAGCATGTTACAGGTGGTGGAGTGAAGACGACGATCACGTGGAGGCTCCAGCAGAAGTCACAGCAGACAAGCACGACCAAAACACGACTGCGAAGTCGGAGACCATGCATCGACGATACTGCAAACGATCAACTAAACACTACATCTAGTTTACTGCGCGGGTTCGAAATATAAGTGTTCGACACTCCGGATTTATCTCATGGTCGTGAAAACTCTGAGTCAGAAGACGGACTCCTGGCAGTGCATAGAAGGCTCGTGCGGAGGCCAGATATTATGGCTGGAAGACTATCAGATGGGACCGTCTAGTCTCGAGGACCAGACGTCTTCTCATAGGGAAGAAATGTAGTATAGTTTATAAACATTATTGCTTGTGTAGAACAATCCATGAGTGCATGCATGTACAATTGCGACAGTGTAGCTGATAGAAGTGCGCTGTTTTACAAAGAATTCAGTCGGTTCTACCGACTGAAATTATTCATAGAATGTGTTAAATAAAGTATCCGTGTTAATAAATTCAGTCTGGCGTTAAAAAGGCTCTGTTAAATTCAGTCTGGTTTGAAAAGAATAAGGTGGAATAATTTTCTTGATCGCTTGATTAGGTTTAACCTTTAAACGTGCTTACCATAAGCTAAGCCTGTTTTCTTCGATGTACACTGTTAAATTCGGTTAAATAGCGCGCGTTAGATGTTGGACAAATGATATAAGATGTCAGTAATTTGAGCTAACCTTACACGGTCTAAATTAATTACTCTATTATAAACAATTGAGTTGGTGCTATAGAATGCATTTTGAACGCCTTAGGTCTTTCTAACGCATTCAATAAAGTTTATCTTAATTAACTAACTAGGGTTATCAATGTTAGTAAATAGATCCTTTCGGCAGACGTAGAGTAAAAAATTACTACAGATAATTTGCAAAAAATTATACTTATATAAATTAGCAAAACAGTAGTCCGACACTAATTAAACCTATCCGTTGGTTTTATATGTAGTCGGGTTAGCGCACGCTAATCAACACATAATTCTTGGAGGTTGTGCTCTGTATTTGTGACAAACAGAAGGTTCGCAATTTGTATCTTGTTTATTCTTTAAACTATAGGTAAGCTGAGTTGCTGACATTGCGTATGATTTCTCCATCGAGTCTTACACGCACACGCAAGTTACATAATATTTCTTTTTAAATCTCTAGAAGCGCACTTAAACACGAACAATAGCTTTGTTTGAAAGTATTGGCATTTTCAGGTTTGTTTATTCAACAGCAAATTTTAGCTGCTCCATTGAGGGCATTGATAAGATAAAGATTTAATTAAGAAGACGTACGTATATATATACTAAAAGTCTTCGTCATATTTGAAACACCCAATGAAGGCTCGCAGGCACACCAACATAATAGCGTTAGGTTTGATAATTTTTAGCCATTTGCACCGTCACCATTTACTCTTACTCACCATCTACTACAAATGTTTGGGTGGTGACAAATGCAGTTGAAACACTCGAATTTGATTGGCTTGAAACATCGGGTATCTAGGGAGTCAGAGGGCCTGTGGGTCTTTAGTCTCCCTAATTTTTGTAGTCGTGTCAAGCAGATACGCCTCGTTTCCATAAGTTCCAATCAGTCAGCTTAGTTAATCTTGTGTGTACACATGCTTAACATGTGTATACTACATACTCCATCAGCGCTACCACGAATATTTCCTTTTACCGACGATTGGAGGAAAGCAATGGCGCTCGTCCGTGCTGTGGAGGTAAAAGGGCATGAATTTTCGTATGATTGATCAGCCCTTTCAAACGAAAAAACAGAGAACCATATAAAGCTTGTACTTGAAATCTTACCCACATGCCATCTATTATTCGCACGCGCGCTAGTCGCAATTGCCTTGGGAATCATAGCGTCAGGAAACACGCAATCGAATGTCTTCAGAGGAGGTCCGTCAATTGGCTACTACAGTTGCAAACTCGTAAATTATTCAGTCCGCGTTTCAAACGGCTTTGCAAAGTTTGACGATCTTGTATGTGTGTCAAGTTGCAGAGAAAGACAATAATTATACTGACAAGACTGTGTTTTTCAGGGATCTACTTGCGAAATAGTGGAAACTACAGACTTGTATGAATCTGTCTCTTTAGCTACAGTATTATCTGATTCAAAAGAGGAAATTGCCAAAGTTTGAATCGCGACGGCCTTGTTTCTTTGACAGAAGTTATAAGAAAGAAATCAATACTATCTGCAGAGGATTGGAAGAAGCAATCTATGGTGTGCAGGAAATGCATGCGAGGTATTCAAACGATGGAAAAATAAAAAGAGAACTGCTGAAGCAAGTCAGTTAAAGTCGCACTTGGCAAATGCGTTGTTGTCGGATGAAGTATCGAGACAGGATCTTGCCGACATGTTGCTTCAATAACACTTTCTCATTCCAAAAACTGCAATCTAGTGCCGGGTTCATTATATGCTTATCATCTATTTGCTTAGTGTCTAGTTCATTATTGCATGTGTTTGCTGGTTGTTGCTGGGAGTAGGTTATCTGCATGCTATTTGTTGAGTTTAAATGGAACTAAGCTGTTTGCCCACGGAGTGGTTATTAACATTAGGTTTGTAAATTTTTTTGCCTAGGTTGCTGCCATTGTGATGTTATAACATTGTTAAGGGATTGTGTAATTCTTTACTTAGACAAGCCGAATAAAGCTAGTGATTGGTTTGATCTTGTCTTGGAGTCTAAACGTTATTAGATCGATCTATACAGGTACATCATGAACGTGGGACCCTGCCTAGCACTTCAGCAGTTACAACTTCTACATCTGGTGCAAATATTGCACACACATTGATCGTGTACAGTACGAACGGACCTCCGTCTGAAGTATGTCGCTTCGTTATACACCCGAACCTCCATAGATATGCTTGGTGATCTGCATCCGGTGGTAATAGATCACTAGGGTACAGTAGCACATCACCGGTAAGCTGGTACATGTGCGGTAAATCTACAACACCTACTATTTCTCGTCACATTGACAGTAGCATACATGCAGAATTACATATCAAGTACTGTTTGTTCCGAGACGATAGTGAAACATAAATTTATAGTAGCACATACATGTACGTTTCCGAAATTCCCTCTGGATGTCACAATTCAGTATATTTTTGCCGAGCATACCGAGGGATTTAATCCGGGTCGCACATCAAAAAGGGGCCTGGTCCTATATGGCTCTCTATCGAACTCTCGGTGTATATACATACATACATACATACATACATTTTTTTGTTACAAGGACCCTTAGGGCCCAGGTTACTGCAGACACTCTAAACTTTCTATACTTGCTATACTCTACACTTTCAGCAGTCACACTATCATATCACTATGTACGTCATACTTGCTGTACTTCATACTTCATACTTCATGCTTCAAACTTGCTGAACAGAACTGACACTCCGGAGAGAGAGACAAGTGTATGTTAGTTCCTTGCCCAAGGGAACTTATGTATGTGGCCCTCCCGCACTCGAACTCTGACCCGAAGGTCCCGGATGTTGCCAATCTCCAACTGCACACTCTAACCAATTGAACCACATACATACATACATACATACATACATACATACATACATACATACATACATACATATATATATATATATATACATATACACATATATATATATATATATATATATATATATATATATATATATATATATATATATATATATATATATATATATATATATATATATATATATATATATATACATACATACATATATCCGTGTATATACACAAACCTCAAATTTCTCCTACTCACGACCACGTTTCATTTTGGACCTACTTCAAAATCCTTTTCGGGGCCGACTACAGATCAGTATAGGAACGATTTGTGCAAGTGACCAATCGGCGACGAAAATGCTCCATAAAGTCAGTCGCCCTATCCTTTTGTATTGTAGCTAGGGATTTGTGTGTACATGACAACCGAGAAACACCTTCACAAGCTGAATGCCACCTATAGTCACTGTTCACACGTCCCGTACTACAGTATGATCAATCCCTCACTAGTTGTATGGTATCCGTAGGCGCCTCGCGTTCGTGAGTAACACGTCCAACAGAGTTTTCAGACCGTCTACTGAAATGCCGAGTCCTAGCTAGACAATATGTATTTGTTGAAACCCTAGCTGTCATTCAGTAAACATGCAAACTTCATAGTAGTTTATATTACGTCTATAGGCCTGGTATAGGTAGTCGTCGTTTTGCGATCGTGATCAAGACAATTGAAATGTACAGTCTAGGTATGCACTCTGTTCCGTTGTAACGACAGTGGTATGGTATTGACTGACATAGAAATTGATATCGGCAAACATTGACTATCAACAGTGTTAGATGCAGCACAGTGTAGTAAAGGATTGATTGTATGGGACGTGTCAATAGTTGACTGTAGGTGGCTTCAACACCTGAAGGTGTTTCTTGGTTGTCAAGTACACACAATCCCTAGCTACAATACAAAAGGATGGGGCGACGGAAGTTCATGAAGCATTTTCTTCGCCATTTGGACACTTGCACGAATTGTTCTTAGACTCATCTGTAGTCGGACACGGAAACGATATTTTAAGGTAGGTCCTATCATGAAACGTGGTCGTGGGGAGGAGAAATTTGAGATTTGTTTTAGCTAGGATGCGGCGTTGCAGCAGACGGACAGAAAACTCCGTTGGACGTGTTACTCACCAATGCAAAGCGCCTACGGATACCGTAAAACTAGTAAATGTCATTTTGATATGCTTAATTAAGTTAAGTCAATCAAATTTATAAATTTATTTCCTAGAAAACGTCAGCTCAATCTTACATCTACTCCACCACCAACACAATCACAAGTCAAGATGAAACTGGAAGGCATCTTCAGCTGGCTGCGTACACTACTATGTGAACGAAAATGACAACACTCTCACCATGGACAGTGAGGGAGCCCTCAACTTTGAGTATAACCTCTATTTTTTGTAAGAAAACGATAGGCTCGTAGTTGCCTCGCCCTCCACTTGCAAGTCGTTCCACCGCCCTGTTTATAGCAGAAATTCGAAATGCCACAAGCGAAAAGACAAATTAAGTTAACTGGATGTCTTTGAAGGGCTAGGGAGCTTGTCTAGCGGCTAAAGCTTCGGAGCATCAGGCAGCAGAGTTTCATGTTGGCAGGTGTGAAATTGGCAACACGTACCAACCAAAGCAGTAATTTGAGAGCGATCGAAACGAGCGAGTTTTCTCTAATGCGTCAAAGGGGTACACTGAGTGTCCGTCCGTCCGTGCGTACGTCCGTCCTTGCGTACGTCCGTCCTTGCGTACGTCCGTCCGTGCGTCACCACCCCTACCCACCGGGGGGAATCGTTTAGGAATTGATAAATTCGAATCGTTCTTTGCTAGTTTTGAAGAAAGTAAACATACTATAGTTTACGTCATGTAACGTCATCACTAGAGATGTTTCTATGGAAACTATGCTCACTTATGTGACTGCGTTTCACCATCCCTACACCCAGAGGACAGCTGTTAGCAATTGATTATTCTGAATAATTGTTTGTTTACCTCGATGGGTGTAAACAATTGACACTTCACCTTGTGTGACGTCACTCTGTGATTATTGCTATGGCAACAAGATTGAATTAGGCCTAAGCAGCGTTTTAGCTTCTAGAGCGTCTGAGCTAATTGCTGTAATAAGTGTTTTTGTGACAGTTAATGCTGTTCTTAGCTCATAATAATAATTAGCTAATGTAGTGAAAGTTAAGAACTGGTAACATCGTCATGGAAACATTGCTCACTTACTGTTAAGCATGAGCGTTTTACTGTGCATTGCTCACAACTCCTAATTATCCACCCCACGAGCGAATTAAAGAAACAGTAGTTTACGCGTCTAGAACAACGTATTCTAGACGTTGTTTTGAAATATCACTCTGCAGCTGTCTGGTACGTGCTCGCTCGCACAGGTGGGAATGCAATGAGCACCTATTACTATTTTTAAAACCTTATCCAATACCTACGTACATATAGAATGCATGAGAACGAGTTGGTGCTGATTAGTTGTTTATTTGGAAAGTGCGGTTACTGTCCGCGCACGGCACCAACAGTCTGGGTTCTCAAGGGCCTGTCACGTGGTGCTATGATTCGCATTTTGTTTCTGATGTTAGTTCCAGCAGTCCTAATCGAAATTGTATTCAGGAACAGAGGTGCTTTTATTGTTTTGGTGTGTGTCATTTGTTCCGCTACAAATTGCTTGTACCAGACCTAGACTTTTCTACTGAATTTGAACTGGCTGTTGTCATCCCATCTGCGAGAAGTAACTTTGAATTACGTCGTGCTCTTAGAGACACTTGGTTTGGTGATGTAAAGAGACGTTTTGAGCGCAGGTATGTCAGTGTACTAGACTGTTGTGTAGTGCAGGGATGCGTCTTTCAATACACTAAGTAGGACGATTGTATTGGAAGCTGTTTGTGTTTGTGTTGTGTCTGTGCCTTTGCGTTTGCTTGTATTGCTTGTGTTTGTTTGATTGTGTTTGTTATTGTCTTTGCATTTGCTTTTGTGAATGTCCTGCAACTGTAAGTCACAGTGGCCTTCTTGCCATGCAATTAATTAAGGTCTTATGACAAAAAAGATTGTCACCCAAGTACTGCATGATGATTCTCAGAGCTGTTGCTACCATTGCAATGGAGCCAACCTTGGCTCAAGGAAGTTGCAAGGCCAATCTTCAGTATACGTACCATTTTCTCTTGTCATTCATGCTTTGCTAGGCACTAATGCACCTGAGGCCAACATGACTCAGTTTTTTAATATTTTATTCCACAGAAGCCAACTTCCAGATCTCTTAAAATTAGCTTTGGAATATACAATATCAATGAATCTGGAGTCTACATTCACATTGGGTGCATGCACTAGCTCAATGCCACATGCAGGTGGCTCTACACAGGTGGACTACCTGCAGCCCTGAGTGTGAGTATGTTACTGGAGACATGTGGATTGTGTTTGGATTAATTTACAAGAATTTGTTGTCTAATTATGGTACTGTATTGTTGTGATTGGACCCCTTTAGATTTTTGAGTTTCCAACATGTTGGACAATGCGGCATTATTGGAGCAAGTTGTTCTAATAATTTTATTTCTCTACAGTCATGTCTTGGGTAACCCATAATGGCAATATAATTACTAGTAGCTGCAATCACAGGTTTGATGTCTTCTTCATTGTCAATTGAGATCTCACTCATCTTGGTTTTGGTGAATGTTTCTTTTTCTGCTAAGGTTACGTAGTTGTCTCTTTCTGATCCTTCATTTTTGGTTTGTCCTTTGGTTCAGCACAATTTTAACACTTTTGCTCTGTAGCATTACTCTATGTGTCTCTATTCAAGCATGGGGTATGTTGTATTTACATTGACAGTCTCCATGATCTGTTTCTTATTGGGCTATATTGGAGCACAGGGTTATACTTCTATGGTAGTGAAACTTATTTCTTGTAGTAGAATAAATATCTAAAAACAATCTTGGCAAAGACTCATGGCCATAGCCACACCTAAAAGATAGAGGAGACGGTCGCGGATGTTGATCAGTTTGAGTTATATGCCAGAGCCTTAAACTTCCACCTGTCTGTTGCGAGCTTAACACCATACATTTTTTACACTAGGGCTTGTGCCTAGAGCAAGCTGAGAATTGACTTCAAGTTGAGCTTGCAAGAAAGTGAAATTTGAATGCAATTGAAAAAACCACTAGTATGTATAGACTTACGCGGCTCTCTGTCCTAGGCGAGTACACACCAGAGTGTATACTTTGTTTGTTGATATCTAGGATCGCACCTTGATTTTTTCAAGAAATTAGAGGATGCTAAAGCCTTTGGCTTATCCTGGCTAAGGTCGTGAAAGATGTGTTACATGCTAGCAGTCTGTGTTGATGACCAACAATTTTTGTTTGTAAAAGCTAGGTTGAGTATCTTTCTCTACTTAGGTATTTGCTGATAATACTGGTAAAATTGTAACTTTTCTGTGCTAAGTGTTCCTAATTTTGCATTTAGTTTTTTTTTTTATGAGCAGCTGCTGTCTATTTGTCTGGGTTGTATGACTCTGTGTCATTGAGATACTTTCAAAAGCTCATCTATTGCTGCACACGTGTCGCAATTTGATTTGTTGACCTAGAGAATGCAGCTTCCCCTGAAGCGCAGCTAGAAAGAGAAAAGTCAAACAGCCAGAAGATATCGGGAATGGATATTCCTAGTGTGGCAGAAGGTCATACATATGCACAATTGAAAAATCTAGCAGTTCTACACAAGTATGACGAGCTCGGTGGAAAGTTGCCAGAGAATGTGGAGTGTCTTGTCAGTGTGTATGGGATTAGGTTTGAGCAAGCATAACAACACACAGGGCTGACAGATATGGAAGAGAGGAGGATTAAGACAGTGAAAATCATTGTAGGGTTGATAATATTCATCTAGATGAAAATGTATACGTCTTATTTTTGGTAGTTCAATCAGTATCTAAGAACAGATGCAGCATAGATCTATGGGTCCAGTCTAAGGGAGGTTGGTCAAATCACATCTCTTTCTCCGGCCTACCGGTATATACCCCGGCACCCTTGTAATACCCGGCTTAAACCAGCATGCAGCTAAATGTGCGAAAATGCGGTAAAAGAGTACTTTAACAATAATAAGCTTTTGTTATGAACTTAGATTGCATTATTAAAATCTGGGTATTTTGTAGTGTTAAGAGCTGTGGAATTCTGCACATAGGCAGATATTAAAGTGTGATTTTGCCTTTAGTTTACTACATTAAGACAAGAGACATAGCTTCTTGTAGTTATTTTGATGTTGTTTGTTTCCAGAATATTTGCTGTATTTGTTATTGGTTCACAGTCATGCCACATTCATCCTGCGAAACGACACACTCCCTTTGCTTGTCAACGATCGGACTTGGTATGCCCAAGTATGTTCCATTGCTTTATTGCTTGCTTGTATTGTTGGTTACTGAAAGAGTTATTTTACTTAGCTGTGCAGCACACGGTGATGTCCGTGAAATTATTGAGTTCTGAGCCTGAAGTTGAAGTTCCTAATGGTGCTGCAGGTTATGACTTTCAGGTAAATACTAATGGTCTATAGCGTATGTTGTCTAGGAACGATTGCTAAGGTTAAATACGTTCTAGCAATTCTGTTATTTGGAATCAGTTATTGATATTGGCCATTCTAGCTGATCTTTTATTATTGCAAGATGTAACCATTGTTTGTGAGATTTTAGTCAAGGTTTACCTAGTTTTGTAACTAAATCTAATTCTTAAATATGACTCTAGGAAAGTTATTCAGAGTTTGGGGGAAATTTAGTTTGGATTGCTCTCATTGTGTTTGGAAGGCATACAGACTACACAGTTCTGCTAAAATTAAGGAAATTTTAATTGCTTGTTCATTTTTTGTTTTGGCATCTTTTCATTCTGTACTCTTATTAACAGTCAGTAATTGCTACTGAACCAATGTATTCAATTCTACCTGCACGATTATATTCTAACCTTCATGTACTCTAAAGTCTCAGCATTTTGGGTTTGACTGAGTTGAACTTAAATTTTGAGGTTTGAAATCTACTAAATTAGGCCGAACCGAAAAAATTGTCTGATTATGGTAACCCGCCCTCCCGTGTTTAGAGGGCTGCTGATCGAGTCCTTTAATTCTGTGTGTCTGGTGACTTTTGTCTTCATGAGGTATTGCAGGATGTTGTATTCGGTGATTGAGTAGACGATGTACTCAGCGTGTGAACTGCTGGCCTTGGCCTCCCAGACCCGTGTAGCACCGATTCAAAATTGTCCGACTACAGGCACTTCCTCCAAACAAGACTCTGAGTTAGATGATCGTTCAAAAATAGAAACTCTGCCCGCCCGCCCGTCTTTTTCTGCTGCATGTTACCCCAATCAGACAATTTTCGGTGCAGCCTTCCTTTGTATTGTATGGATATTTTGGTGTACTACTGTAACTAGAAATTAGTAGTGCTTTTAGATGAAAATTTGATGCCATGCAAGAATGGGAAACAACATCTAAACAATTGATAGGGTGCAAATTTTTGGTTTTACAGTTACTAGGTGACAGAAACAATATGTTAGTTATCAGTAAGACTACTGCATTGCTTTATCTGTACCAAATTTGAAGGTATGTAAGTTTGCATGCGTATAGTTGCTTAATTGTTGTGACCGAATTAATCACATTGCAAGTATAACATACGTATTAAAAGATAAAACTGTTAAGTTTTGCTACCAAGCTGTCAGGTGCAGAACGGTTTGAGCCAAGCTATGTGTTTTCGATTGATTGTAAAAGGCGAGGATATTTGATCTTGACCCATGCACTAACAGAGCATGAAATAATGGCCAGCCATCGGCCAATGTCCGACCAAACAACACCATTGACCGACCTATGAGAAGATTGTACGGCCATTTGACATGATAATTGATGATAGTTACCCACTGCAAAACCCATCACCGTGATGGTGCTCTTTAACAATGCTAACACTCTCTACATGCACGTTCTACTCTGTAATTCAGTCACTCCTAACCAGGATGTGCTAATGAAGCTGTGGTTTCAGCAAGTGTGCTATTTACCCTGTTGGTGGCCTGAGTCCTTATCATTCTTGTGTTGTGTACTTTAGCAGTTGGCAGATCTTTTACAGAGCATGACCACTCAACTAAAGGCATCATAATTGAATTAGGATATTGTGGTATTTCGATATGGTATAGCAATTTAGATAAACATAAAGATTGTTTGAGGTTTGCAAGTTCTCAACAAGGCCAGAAAAGATGATGAGACGATTCGTATTAATGCCGAATGAATGTCAAGCCACAACCAGATTATGAACATACTACAGCATGTGGCATCTGGGATTCCATGCAACTTCCATAGTGTCTACACCAACGTTGCCCCATGCCAGGAATCATGTCTGTACTGAATACAGTTGCACATTCCACAATAGCCGTTGCTTTTGAATAGGTTGATTACACTTTGGAATATGGATTCCCAATCATTTTCTGCCGTGTGTTGCCATGTTATAAATCAGGTGGGTAGAGTTTTGAAGAGGTCTCTCCCCAACCTGGCCCATGAAGATATAGTGTCATTGCCTAAAATATTATTCACTGTACAGCCAGTGAGACTGTCCACAAATGACTATGATAGAATACCGTCAGTATTTTACACATGTTACAGGGCATTTGCAAAATTAGGCTTCCGATATAGGCATACTCTACAATACTGCTATAGCTATAGCTGAGCTGATTAAATATTTTTATGAAAGAACATTGTTCAACTTAAACATATCCAGCTTAGGAGACACACCTCGCATCACACGAACACTTATGAGTCATGACATGCATCACACTCAAAGAAGGGTTATGTAATTAATCATTTGTTTTTCAAAATGGCGGATGCAATGTGGTGAAGCTTCAAAATGGCGGCTGTGGCTCTGACCAAGTGGCCGATCAATTTGAAATCCTTATTTCAGGGTCTGCACTAACTTAATTTTATTGTACACTTGACCTAGTCTCACTCTGCCCTTGGCATTCTTCAGCTTATGTATCTCTGCCGAGGAAACGCAATTCAGGAATGACGAGAGTGGCGTGAGACTGGTTCAAGTCCAATTATATTTTGCTGTGTTATCAATTGTGTGTGGCTCTATGGTATGTACACAGATCTGCTGTAGCTTCAAGGTATTTATTAATACGTTTAATTTTCCTATAACAGCAGTGGTGCAATGCTGAGGATTAGAAACTCGGGTTTGCATTAATGTTGTGTGATAAATAGTACATACTTGCAGTCTTGCATTGGTTGTAACAGTCTGACATCTCTCTTTTACATAATTACATACCATAATCAGATAGTAGTGAAGGCACACCATTGGTTCTCATTTCTGACTTGAGACATAGTACAGCATTAGATCTAGATTCATCGACTTTAACGTTTACATGCAGTCTAAGTAAAATTTAAGTACACGAGGATTTAAGGCCTGTCCACACTAGACCAGAATGGATCGCGATCCTGCTGATTGCGATCCGATCGGGCTAGCGAGCGTCCACACTGCACTGCATATCACGTGACTGATGACCGATGCGTACGTGTGGCTTCTTTGCTTGTGAAAAGTGCTGATACAGCGACGTAAGGTGAGCGAGAACAAAGATGAGTGAGGAGTGCTAGATGTTCCGACTACACGTGTAGCGTACGTGAAGGTAATGCCCACTATTTCTAATTCTAATTGGATTCGACCGATCGTGATTTGATCGCAGTCGAAACCACCTCGTGATGTGGATCGGACGGATCACTATCGGATTGCGATCCAGTTGCCAGTGTGGACAGGCCTTTACTTACCTAACGTGAAACGGGCTACCTTATTGAAATTGGTAGTGCATCATTGGCTTGATGATAATGTTTTGTTTCATTTAGGTCAATTTTCCTGTTGCAGTCATTGGATTAGGAGTTTATGATCATTTGAGTGATGGATTTCAATCAAATCTAAATGTTACTCTATATGATACAACTACCCAAGTAAGATTTATCTTATTTTCTTTAATATTTGCAGTATAGTATGTCTTTTGTGCCAGAAAGAAATAATTTCTGTTATATTTACTCCTGATGATCCTGGCACGTTGACCAATGGCATACGGTTCAAGCTGTGTTCTACAACCTTTATACTTTCCAAAGTATTTACTTTACACTTTGATTCGACTTCTGGTATAGAGTGGCAATTATAATTTACTAGGATTATCGTGCTACAGTTGTTGCTGAAGGTTTTTCAGTCGATGATCCTAGTGCTGTGTATTCTACTGCACACGTTAGTCTTGATACAGGGGGAGGACTTGTGTCTTATCTCAATGTGAGTTTGTAGACTTAGTTGTTGTCGTGGTTGACTATGTGTTTGCAGGTGAGTCGAGTGAGTTATACACACGGAGTGTTTCCTGAATTTGATAATTCGTTGATGAAAGTTCCAATGTACTTTGCAGCTGGCGCTTTTATTTTTGAAGCTCATGGTAAGTAGGCAATGTTCTAATTTTATGCAGGGCCTTGCATCTGGTGTGGTATTAGTAGAACATTTATTCATGTCTTTGAGGGTTAAAACATTTCTGTTATGTATCAACAAATTGGGGACTAACGGTATGGATTTACATGAGATGGGTACTGTTTAAAAAGCGATTGCTGTAACATGTTCAGGGGTGTCCCCAAGATTATTGTAAGGCATGGCGGAAATTGCTATAATCACGCCCATTCCAATTTTTGTGGTGCCAGGCTCCAGGAAAGCTTTGGTGTGGGTTTGCTTACCCCTTCGATGCCACAAACTGTTGTCATGAAATGCTCAGGCACAAAAGAACAAAGTGGTTTATTTTTAAAGAAAGTTTCTCTCTGTCTTAGTTCACTGTGCTTGACCACATGATGGCTATAATAAGCCTTACAGCCGCTGGAAAATTTCCAGACCTCAAGAAGCTGAGAACCTATTAGTAGTATAGGAAGGCCCAGATATCTACAAAATTGTTTGTTACCCTCAGATACTGACCTACATAGGGGGCGTGCTAACAACCACTGTTGATATTTGAGTACCTAGATTATAATTAAGTTTATACTACATGGCAGTCTTTGCCCTAATTGGTCTTATCTTCAAACCGAGCATCTCAGGAACTACTTGTTAGTCTCAGACAACTTCTCACTTTTCAAAATACAAATACAAGTCCATTATCTTCATAGCTAATCACTGTCTACGTATGCAGTAAAGCATGGTGGGCCTGTACCAAGTGGAAGTGAATGCATGGCGGAGCGAGCGCCGTTCCTTTTGTATGCTGGGTACAACCCTGATGTTGATATACAGGACGAGATTTTTCATGAAGTTGTTCTTTTGTTCTTTTGTTAGTTGTCTCTCTTTCATTTGTCTCTTTGCTTGTCACTTTTTTGAAGCTGTTTATGTGAATGATTGATTTATCTTCGATTATACCTATCTGTAGCCTCTAGTCCGGCCATGGCCAGACCAGTTTTAAGCACGTTTTGCTGATGCTCAATGGCACCGACTTCCCTTTTAAGGGTGTAGCCAATGAAATAAGTATGTGTACTATATTTTTACTCATGGCAGTACCTTGCACACTAATAACAAATGCTACATTGGTCTACACTTTAGCATGCGCTAGGCCATACATTGCTTTCTATGCCCCTGTTGTACAAATGAGGGTGGAATTTCATGCTGTTATGCATGTTGACTGCAAATGAGTATCACTGTATCTTTGCTTATACCTGCACTTGCAAACAGATCAGTTTGGACAGATTAGTTTGCAAACCTAATGAAGACATGTGGATATTGTTCTGTGTGTGTACAATCATTGTATACATGGTGATGGTTATGTTGAATCAGTGTGGAACAGTATTATTAAATGTTGTAAATTGCTTGTATGGCAAAGTATAAACGCCAAATAGGTTGTTGTACAGTTTACGAATTGTTTGTGAAAGTTTGGAATTTGATAAGTTTTGCTTGCTTTAGTTGAAAATAGAACAGAATCTCAGTGTGTTGATCAATACTCCATTGACCGTGATTTGTGGTTGGAAACAATAAACGAAGAAAATCTACGTTTACAAAACGAAGCTACTGCTTATGGCGACATCTTGTTTGTCGACGTTGTTGACGTTTACCGCAATATTCCAGCCAAGATGAAAGCTGCATATGAATGGTACAGTAGACTAACTGTAGCATCAGCTCATTACACAATTTATTTAAAATTTCAATTAATTATTTTTAGGTTATCTCAACACGTCAAATTTAAATATCTTCTTAAATCTGATGACGACTGCTTTGTTCACATTGAAGAAATATTAAAAGTATGCTTTAATTTAATGGATAGTAAAGTAGGTGAATGTATATGGTCAACGGTTATGTACTTGGTTTTGCAGGGCATAGAGAAAAATCATTTGCAAGACTATAATAAAGTGTGGTGGGGCAAGTAAGTTATGAAAACTTATTAGTAGCTGTTTGCCCTTACTGAGGTAATTAATGCTGATTAAATAGAGTCTGTTTGATAGCCACCGTGCCTTTGTGTTGTGTGAATGGCTTGTTTTCGTATTCATTGCGGTGGCTTTGTTGGTAGGAGAAATCATACTATTAGGGGCGTAGCGTGACCTCTAGAAATGGGGGCTAAACTTCATGATAGTACAAGACACGCTCACTTTTATAAGCATGCCTACTTTTATTGGTTTCTAATTGACTGATAAGATTAGTGGCAGATCCAGACTGGAAAAAGTGGTGTATATGCTATATACAGCTTTGGTCCTCACACGAGGCTACAATTCACAATTGTTATGACCACACCTAGAAATAATGGGCTATAGCCTGGTCTAGCCAATGCCACACTACTAGCCTCAAATTTCCAGACCAGAGACTGCGCGAAGCGTGCGAACTCTAGTCTGGACCAAGTCGATACTAAAATGATTTCGAAAGTATTTATCAAAAGCGATGGTAAATGGTGTCTAACAGTGTAGGATCGTTTTACCTAGATCAACATGTCATTTGTAAATGCCATGAGATCTCACGAACAAAGAGACGTCTGCCGTGTTTGCGGCGATATCTTGGTGGACGGCATGAAACGACGACTCTTTGATTCTTCGGCAGACTGCTAGCTAGTCTAACCGCTCGACTAGTGAGACTACCGCTTGACCAGTTGTCAAAGGTGATGGTCTAGCGACGCTGCTGTGCATGTCCTGTTCCCGAAACCTTGAAAATATCAAAGAACTGAAGCTGAAACTAAAATTAAGATGTGTGTGTGCAGAGTCTGATCATTGTTCTGGCATGCAGAGTTTAGTCATTGTTCTGGTGTGCACTTAGCCTTCCATGAGGATTTTACACGGGTGCAATCAGTGCTAGTGCACTTGCCATAACCAATTATTGCTAAGCCAATCAGAATTTACAACCGAGATTTGGGTTGTAGAAGTTGATTGGCTAAGAAGAGCTATTTCCGAAATCATTTTAGTATCGACTTGGTCCAGACTAGAGTTCGCGCGCTCTCTGGTCTGGAAATTTGAGGCTACCACACTACGCTCCTGGTACTATTGAATTGTTTAGGGTAAAGGAAATGCGTTTCATTGGCAAACAGTTCACAGGAATTGACCAATCTCTCATTAAAATAACCAGCTACAAACGTTACCATAATGTAAACAAGCAAGAGTTTGTTGGCTACTTCATCTTTTTCTAAAATGAATTATTGCTAAATATTTAATAACTTTACTTAGACTTTACTAAAGTCTGCATAGTGTGTATTTGCAGTTATTCTGTTCTATTCAGTTGTTCAGTGAGGAGATTTTGTCTTAAGGATTCATAGTACACTGTACCTATTGATGTTGTGTGTAGGTCCGACATGACACTGTTTGTCTTGTCCGTGTTATGGGTCTTCAATTAACTGATGCTCGAATCTTGCTGTGTAGTTGATATGCTCTTCATTGTCCATATTAGGAGCTAATCTTGTATAGGCATATTAGGATATACATTCTCTGTTGGTTCTTTCATAGCTTTCGAACTCACTGGGCAGTGGAGAAGTTTGGTAAGTGGGCAGAAGTCGATTACACCGCTCCTGCATATCCTGCTTTTGCATGTGGCTCTGGCTATGTGACGTCATATGACTTAATCCAATGGATAGCAAATAACTCAAATTCTTTGAAATTATATCAGGTAAGATGGTTTCAATGACACTAATGATCAAGATTAATATGAATGTGTTTACCAGGGTGAAGATGTGTGCATGGGCATTTGGTTATCTGCAATTTGTCCTAATCTTGTTAAGGTAGTTACCAGGTCTTATACATTCTGGTCACTTTGTTGTGTCTAGTTTATGTTTCTTGCTTAGGATCCTAGATGGCAGTGTTTCTCTACTTGCTCTTTTGATATGTTGACCATACCAGAACAGGATCCTCACTCCTTTCTTAATCTTTGGACAAATTTGCAGCAATGTGGCAATCCTTGTGGGTGTGAAGATGAGTAATTTTGAGTAAGAGTGTGAAGAAGAAGAAGACCCAAGGTACACCAGCCATCGAGGTGAGATGAATATCATGCATCAGCTTCTTTCTCTTACCTTTCGAGAATTCCACACACTTGATCATTATGATTGATGCAGTCCGTTTGTTAGTATGTAGTAGCTTTTGTTATCGCAATCATTAGGTTCAGTTTGTTGGTTTCTGATGTACTCTGAGATCAGTATATTTTCAGATGTGGTCTGATGACACCTGTACAGTTTTAACTTTGATTGGTTTATTTGAATTTTATTGAAAACTAACATTTGAGACATTTATTGGTTACAAATATATATATTGTTGTACATTTTACACATGTGCATGCGAGTACATGTGTTGGGTAGGGCTGAGCCCATTTGTGTCTTAGGGGTCTGGGGAACTCCATTGATATAGTTGTAGTGCCGCTCTCATTATTCCACCACATTCTGTTAGCATACGAGGTGTCTAGTGGTGTCTGGTGAGCTATCAGAATTTATGGTGCAACAACGCGCATGCGCAATTTAATTGTTTTATCGATCTGCTACAGCAGGGAATTCAAAGACTGCAAGAGACTTGCTAAAAACGCTTTTAGCAGATCTGTATCCCAGACTCATGTATGAGTGAATGCAAATAGTGCTCCTACTGGACCGCATGCACTTAGGGCGTTTCTGAGCGTGACAGGACATAGACACTCCACACATCTACCCAATTACATACATACTGCATTGCTAGCCATAGGAAGCATGGGGTGGTAGGGGCACTATGCCTCCATAGATTTTGCCCTTTGGTGGCAACATTAGAACGACTGCTATATAGAAGCCTCGATTCTGATGACTGTACATGTTTTGACACCTTTACCGATTCCTATACGAAGGTGCCCCTGATAACAAACAATGTAAACAAAGAAATCACCTTGCATGTTTGAGCAATTCTATTCAACAACGGTGCTTTATTCAAATATGTACACAACTGAACCATACAGTGCTACCGAGGTACTTGACAATTTCACAACGTTTGGATGATGGTGCTGTGCCTCATCAGTTCACTAATCCAAAAGAATATTATCGAATTCAGTTCTTTTGAGGCTCTTGATCTAGTTAGTGAGGAGATTTCCAGAAGGTTTGACCAAGCATCATTGGCATTACCCAAAACAATTGAAGAACTGTTGATTACAGCCTGCAATCATTCAGTGGAAGGGGATGTTGCAATTCCCGATATGTAAGGCTAGTTGAAACGTTTTTCAAATGACTTTGATGTATGAAGACTTCAAAGACAACGACAATGTTACCTGAGTTGGTCTCAGCTGCATAATGAGTGAGGTGAAGAAATGGAACACTGACCAGGCCATAGGAGTGGGTGGTGTCCTAGAGGCACGTTATCTGTGTGCCCTGTCTCCTTGCTCTTCCTATGCCTATCTACTGTATACAGTCACGCGGACCAGAAGTGCATGAGTCAATTAAGCCTTAGAGTACGCTATTTGCTAAGTCAATTGACGTTTGCAAGTTCCGTTCTAATGGCTAATGCTGAAAATAGGAGCTATATATATCCGTTTCATCTAAGCTGTAATTTAATTGCAAAGTGTAATTGTTTAATTGAGCACAATATTAGTCCATAACTACTGATGATCTCTATACTAGCTTAGTAAGCGCTTCACGTTACAGACAGCACAGCAGCACAACGCTAGAGCAGTGAACGTATCTGCAGTTGTCTATATAGTCTATCTCAACTTGAAACTTGTTGCATGGATGCATCAATTATCAAGACATTTGGGATAGTCGCCATGAGAACTGCAGCTGAAGTTCAGGACAGGCTTAACTAAGCAGCTTAGACTGACAAATTTAGCTTTGCAGCACAGGTCATGCTCGTAGCATCCCTGGTGGTAACAGCAGTCACCACACACCACACTCCAGCACGAGCAAAGTCTACCGCACATTCCCAAGCAGTTGTCATGGTTTGGGTCGTTTTCCAACGAACAGCTATCAGCCTTTCGTCTTGGACGTTCGCGATTCTCTTGTGGCTCGCAGTCTCGATCTATTTCGCCCAAATCGTCGATTGATAGCCGGCGATATATGAAGAGGGTAGTTGCGTGGAGAGGTAAAGAGCTGGGAGATGTGTGACCGAAGACGCCCGCATCACCCAAGGCTCGAGATACCTTGCCAAGCAGGCGTGCCACAGGATCGTCTAGTAGTTCTTTGAAAGCTCTGCTCAGTTTCATGTCATCGGCGTCCTGTTGGCTTCTGTCGTTGTTTAGTTTGTTTCTGTTTTCTTGTTTATTGTTGGCCGGTGTGTTGGCTCTGCTGACAAACCGATGCTCTCCTAACTGGATGAGGTAATTTTCAGGTGTATTCTCGACTTTGTAAATTGTAGAACCGTTTGTGCCCCAGAAGTGGAGCAGTCCGTGGCTGGTCGATTTGAAATTGATGATGACGTCGGTGTTAGAGGTGAACTTTCCAGCGAGGGTTTCGTTACTGAGCTGCGCGACTTCCAGTTTTCCTGTTGACGGAGTGAACGTCAAACCTGGATATTCGATTTTTGTTCTTGCCGTTGGCAGTTCACTCGCTCGGGGGCAGACAGCCTTAGCAGAGGGAAAGATGAAGACAAACAGCGTAACGAGTGACACTGGAGACATGATATTCATTGTACACGATCACTGTGAACTGGCTGATGCACTGATTGTTGACAGAAAGAGACCGGTTCGGAACGTACTTTCTGCTCACCCAACAGTGATGCAACTAGGGGACTGTGTACCGTCAAGTACGTTTTATATGTTGCTTGTTAGTTCGCGCCCCCGCAAATTCAGCACGTTGTGAAATCCAGGTGGGTGCTGTCTAGATCTTACGCATAGCAACACAGGCAACGCCTTTCGAAAGTGAAAAAATATCGTATGAGAACATCTCTATTTATAGAGGGAGTTTTGAACACACGCCCTCACCAGTCCCTTGGAGACTGTGTACGTGTCGCTGGCCTCCGTGATGGGAGATTTCTTGCTTATTAAACTTTCTCTCTAGATTCTGATTGCATTTGCACCAAATCCAACCTACATTGGTCAGCTGATGGTCGGGCCATTTAATTTCTACATTTCAGTTTTAATGTTTTTATTTCTCAATTTCATTTTTTTTAATTTTTAATTTTTAATTTTGTGCCCTAGGGTTTGATTTCTAACGTATAAGTTCATGCGCGCTTGTGCTGCAGACAATGATCCATGCATACGCCATATTCATGAAACTTGAACTGCCGTTCAATTTCTCGCACTACTTGAAAATTGAAAGGACCCAACGCACTTTGCACAGAGGGGTGCTTTAGCGGGGCTCTCATTCCAACGTGTCTGCTTTGGCATCTCATTTCTAACGGCTGAGGAAGTGATTGTTGCCTTGCAATCACGTGTTAGGCTAGATAATGTTACTCGGATTTGCAAATGACGTACTCTGCTGCGACACCATGGCATTGAATCAGGCCGCGTGTGCACTGTATACATAGTACAGTGTACATGCACATCTCTGACAACAATGGCACCTTCTATGACAACGCATATAAATAGGGAAAGAGATAGGAAAGCTCGAGCCTGGTCTTAATTTAGAGCAGACCATACTTGGCAGTCGACAAGTGTATATGTTGTGACTTTAGTAGGCATGTGTGTGTGTGTGTGTGTGTGTGTGTGTGTGTGTGTGTGTCTGTGGAGGCGTGTCACTCGATTAATTAACTTTGGCTGTCATTGCGTCGCTCATCAAACTGCGCGATGAAGCACTGGCTTGGGTTGTGTCAGAAGCAGCAGGAACAGGGTCAATGAACTTTCCGGCCATTCAATTTTTCAATTTTTTAGTTTGGTTAGAAATTAAAAAGTACATCGTGCAGTTTAATTTTTGAACCAATTTTTATCCAAAAATTAAAAATTATAAAATTGAAAATTGATTTACTACATATAAGAAAATCAAAATACAATTCTAGTCTTTAGTGACAGCACCTAGACATGATAAAGCAATTTGATGATTAGCACTGTCTCCTTCAAGGTGTACACACTTTAGGTGACAATTGACAGACAAACAGCTCAAATAGCTATCACCTACTGCTGATGAAATAGCAGTTAATAACTATGCAGTAACCATCTATATGATTCTCTAGCTAGGGAAGAAAATTCTTGTTTAGTTGATGTGACGTAATTTCGTCGCGTATAGACTTTCGCTGGAGGGATTAGTTGTAACAGACTTGCGGGTATATACAAAGCAATTAAGGTTGTGGCATAAGTGTACATATAGCATGCTATCAGGGGTTGATTTTAATTAAAAGATGATTATTTCCAAAGCTAATAATTAGCACATGATGAACATGGAGAGAGTTTCTGTTGAACTAATCGAGCGCCTTGTTCTTGTTGATTAATTAATTGTTACACCTATGGTCAGATCTACTATTATGTTCAGGAACAATACCTGCACTGTATCCAGGAGATGGTTATCTGAATGCTGATTTATACAGTTCAATTATCACTGTTGTGCACTTATTGTGTTGAGTAATTTGTGCTACAAAAGCTAATCAGCTTATCACTTAGGGCAATGGCAGGTGAACTGTGATATGCTTAATTAAGTTAAACCTGTACAGCAATCCTAATCGATTTGGTGCAAGTTCAGGTGCATCTTTTCTATACCTGCAAGTGTGTTACAAACTGAGTCCCTCTACCAGCGCAAGTGTGTACAATCAACAAATTCGAGACGCCACATCAGCTGAACAAAAAATCGCTTCCCTATAGAATCCTAGATCATTACTGCTAATCCCTATTTATCAGCCTGTTACTTGAGACTGTCACCTTGAGTGTACACCTTGAAGGAGACAGTGCTAATCCTCAAATTGCTTTATCACGTCTAGGTGCTGTCACTGAAGACTTAGATAGAATATGCTTGGCCGGAAAGTGCAGCCGTCATTTCAATTTTGTATTTTTGATTTTCTTGTATGTAGTAAATCAATTTTCAATTTTTTAGTTTTTAATTTTGGGTAAAAAAATTGGTCCAAAAATTGAAATACACGATGTACTTTTCAAGTTTTAACCAAACTAAAAAATTGAATGGCCGAAAAGTGCACTGACCGAACAGGTACAGTCGTAGCAAAAAAAGGCGACGTGCGATCACAGACGTACGTTCGTTCCCCTCAGACGGACGTCAGTTTACTGCACACATAACTGACCTATTGCAAAACCGGTCGTTTCGAGGTCCAGGGAGTAGTTTCGTTCGACGACAGGATCGTACCTGTCGACAGTCGTGGCTTACCGTACGCAGTCGACGAAGGAACTGGAGGTATACGTTAGATTAGTACGTTAGATAGCAGCAAGGATGTTCCGCTGCAAAATGTGCCATATCCTAACGAGAATCTAGTCCAATGGCTCGGTTGCATAAGCACTGCACAAATCAAGGCAGACGATGGACGCTCTGGAATTCAACGTCGTCAGACGACCAACTTCCACTGACTCTCCACGGTCTGCAGGCGCGGATACAGGATTTTTGAAAAGAGGGGGTTGCAAATTTTGATAGACCACGCCTACTTCACTCAACGCATTTGTATCGTTAGAGTTGCAAATGGCCCAGGCTTCTTACAGCTTAGCTAAAGTAAATGGCAACAACTATGGCAACGTATCTCTAGCAATGTGTCATGTTATAAACTCCTTAAATCATCAAAACTGTCTAACTCAATCTAACTGCCTAATGCATAGACTACTGCTAAATAAATGTTAAGTAAACTACGGTGCAACTATGTCTCTTTCAAACAAAGACTGTATGAACAATCTCCGTGGATGATTTTGTACAAACTTCGTCTGCTGGTACCCAGTCTTGGTAATGCATGGCGATAACTGATAGGTGTGCAAGACGCTCCTCTGCCATGGTAGACCTTGCTGAAGTCTTCAGTCTCCTCAGTAGAAAAAATGACCTCTCTGCATCTGCACTTGTGATAGGCAGTTTACATGCTATCAATAGCAGACGATGAACATTCGGGTACAACCGAGAGTCACAGGCTCCCATGACCAGGAGAAGGTTACCAAATTGTTGGGTATGGCCTTCTAGCACTCTTGCACTCTTTTCCTTGCTTTTTGCATTTCGTGGTATTTGCTTTGCCATGCTGACTGCCGTCTTCTCACTTCACCTCATAGAGACTTCGGGAATGGAAGATCGGCTTTCCATTCATTGGGTCAACGTCGGAACGAACCAGAAGGGTAAGCACTAGACACAACAATGCTCGGACATTATCTTGCTCACCATTAGATCGTTCGTGCATCTGAATAAGCAGAAGTCTAGGAGGGGTATCGCAACGGATCGTTTGTAGTGCTCAATCGGACTCCGACTACTAGTAGGTGTATTGCCCCGATTTCGCTGTAAGTTCGTTTTTCTTGGAAAAGATTCAACGGATCCAATCCTGTCTGCGAGTCGCAGAATGTCTTGATACCAGATGTCAAAGAGGTTGCGTATATCCTGCCTTGTTACCTTCATTCTTTCAGTTACGTACTGAGTGAACCATTCCCTACCCAACAAAATTATCTTGGTCACGAGTCTGGAGTTTCGCTGCCAGATGTCTCACTTCGTCAAGAATCCGCTTAGTTATTTTTAATTAAATACTGAAAATGAGCACATTGCGGCTTCAAGACCTTGTGCTTTATCTCCGAGGCCAACAAAAGGGGAGTTGCAACCCCCACAACCCCTACCCTAGATCCGCCACTGGTCTGAACGACCTGAAGGAACGAGGAAGAGAAAATACGACAAGAGACGGGCAACGACGCGGCTCACGGTAACAGCTTGTCTGACACGGAGCTTCCAACTGTGTTTGAACTGCACCTGTTTCTGCTGCTTCTGACACAACCCAAGCCGGTGCTTCATCACACAGGTTGACGGCCAACGGCAGTGACAGCCCGGAGTTAATCGAGTGACATGCCTGCATGGTCGTAAGTAAGATCATACAGCTAGATCTATCTAGTGTACGCGTACATGGTCATCATTGACACTAGAGTAGTGTTTTGACATTGCACAGTACTGCAGTAAAGTTGTTTAATAAGCTAGCTGAATTGTATAAGCTAGGATGTGTTGAGTTGAATTGAGTTTAAATAAAGTTTACAGGTAAACGTTAAGGTTGCCAAAACGCTCTACCACGCCCACGCTTGCACATGGTATGGTAACAGAGTGGCGCAGTTTACTAGACGATTAAGTATTGTAGTCTGTTAGTTATATATATATATATATGCCTACCATTGGTAAAGTCACAACATGTACACTTGTCGATTGCCAAGTGCGGTCTGCTCTAAATTAAGATAAATTAAGAGCGTTGTGAATACCTTGTGTGTTGTTTAGCACGTGACGGAAATTAAAGTAAAAACAAACACCTGCTTGTGTTGGAAATGTAATCTCCTGAGACACGCGTTGGTGATAACCCCCCGCTGTGTCAAGTGTCTTCAGTTATTTCAATTTTGTATTAATGTTAGAAATTGAGAAAGGGAACTGCGCGTTCAAGTTTCTAGTTTTTAGCACATAAGTGCTTAAAAAATCAAACTTTAAAAAGTAAATCTAAAGATCACAAGAATCAGACATCAAAAGGTCTGCATGATAGTGTGGGCGCGGCGGCGGGTGTGCAATGAGTGTGCACTGCGCAGAGTGCAATGCGTGTGCAGCTTGCGGGTACGCAAAGCTGCGAACTAGAGTGCTAATTAGCTAAGACTTAGAGGTATCAAAGAATTCTCTGTAGAATTATAACTAGAGACTACATGTGCATCATCTACTAAAAATCTACGTGCGTCAGGGGCGAGGCTTGTCTGTGTGCTAAAGCAATAGAGGAAATTGCAACTCGACTGCTGCACGCAATCATGACGCAATCGCCACAGACCTAGATAGTAGGTGTACAAACAAAATCGTCGCGTCGTCGATTGTGGCCACTGACTACAAAAACAGTATCGATCGATGCTAGCAAAGAGATTGATTTCAAATAACCAGCAGCTAGCTCTCTAGTTGCAAAATAATCGAAGTTTCCTGTGCTGCGTGTGCACAGCATTGCACACTGCAAGCGCGCAGTGCACACGCATTGCACACGCATTGCGCACCTGACCCCGCGCCCACGCCAATGCACTCGCCCGGCGTTGTGCAGCACCTCTCTAGCTATATAACTGACTGCAAGCACCAGCAGACTTCATTCAGTTCTATCTCAATTCATTCTGTTCGAGTGTCGAGTACAGTAGCGATGCCTGACTTCTGTGACTGTTGCAAACGTAAGAGAATTGCTACACGGTGTCAAAAACGTGTTTCGCGCTGTCACCACTTGCTATCAATGTCTGAGTGTCTCTTTTACTTGTACTTGTAGGAGACCAGTGTGGATGCGGCGACTGTAAGTGTGCCGTAGACTGTGGTTGTCGTGGAAAGTGCTGTCCGGTGTGTCAGTGCAACGGTTAGTGGCTCTAGTGGCGTTGGTGTGCTAGGAGAGTGTGCTGATGGTCAAGTGCTTTTCTAGATTCTTGTCCTGGCAAAGTGAACTGTGGCTGCGGTGACTCTTGTGTGTGTCGAGAAGGTTGTTGTTCGTAACGTACAGTAGCAGCAGCAGTAGACTTTAATATGACCTAGAGCTAGTTTATAAAGTTGCATTTTTAGTTTTGAACTTTATTCTTGTTGACACTACGCGTTCACGTAATCCATGTGCTAGACATAAACAGTTCTGTACGTACGCTACCTATGGACTAAGACAAAATATGAAATTTTCGTTATGTTTTGAACTTGTAATGGTCATTGCCAAAGTGGTAGATGGTGAATACCCTGTCCTAGAGACAGGACGCAGTGAGTGCACACTAGGTAACTGTCTAGACAAATTCCTCTCAGTAAACAGCAGCATCCCAAATCGTACTACCTATTTATCGCCTCACATATAAGTAATGATATCAAGAGGAAGTGGCCACAAAAACAAATGAGAGCCTCAGTACCTTACAAGGAAAAAAGAAAAAAGGGGTCTGGCTACGCGAGACTATGCCAACGCTTGAGCGCGTGCATCGCATCGCTTTGCGTGTGAGTGACACACGCGCGTTGTGCCATTCACAATATGATTTCAGCTCGCTGTAGACGTCGCTGCAACGAATTTCGCAACAGTCGCGCTGCTGTCGGAGATGTGGCCTATCAGCTCTACTGAATTTAATTAACTTAAAGCTAATCGAATAAACTCCCATTCTGGGCTAGACGACGGTCATAAACAAACTGATGCTGTGGTGACGGTGTTAATTGGTTGGACACGCAAATGCTTCCGCTAGACGATATGCAACGCTTTTGTTGAGTCAGGCCACAGTGGCACTACACGATCTATAGCCACTGTTTCTTGCTCAGAATTTTAGACCTGAATACAGATGAGACGTCCTGTCACGTTTAGCGTCACCTGGGCAAGTGTCTTGGTATACCTGCTAACACTGCCGATAAGTAGGATTCAGTTGAAGATTCGCAATAGCTATTCGACGGTTTTTATTGTTCTTATTTTTATTTATTTTACTAGCTATCTCACAGCAATCATGTTTATCTGATCAATTTATCTGCACAAATGGCCAGTGCATTTCATCAGAAAAACGATGTGATGGTAATGAAGACTGTACAGACAAATCAGACGAAAATTGTTGTAAGAAACGTAAATCATAATCAAGTGAGCTGCACATTCGCTACGAGTTCTAATTCGCAGGTGTGCAAAACAGTAATTCTGGAAGAGAATTTGTGCTTGCATTTATGCAAAACTACAGGAGAAGTCCAACACTTGTGCTTTTCCTCACCTCGTCAAAAGCACTGACATACAAAGTTGAAGTTCCGGGGCATAGAGAAATGATAACGGGTGCTCTTCAAGCAAATGAGCTAAAATCCGTATCACTTGCGCCTGAAATTGCGCTAACGTCTGGAATCGAAGAAAAAGGGATCCTAGTCACCAGTACAGAAGACATGACAGTCTATGGCTTAAATCAAATAGTGTATACTACTGATGCTTTTCTTGCACTGCCAACATCAGTTCAAGGACACGAATACGTAATTGCCTCGTACACGATAGTGGGGAGCCAATCAAGCATTCTTGCCATTTAGCCATTCGTGATAACACAGAATTAACGATTCGGTTCTCTTCGGATGCATCTGACGGAACGACAAATTATGTCCAACGAGAAAAAGCTTCTTATACACTAAAGAAGTTGCAGACATTGCAGCTAACTGGAACTGACTTGACTGGCACGCTAATCTATACCGACCAACCCGTGTCTGTCTTTGGAGGACATGTGTGCGCTGATGTACCTCTAGGATTCAGTGCTTGCGATCATCTGGCAGAGCAAATTCCACCTGTGGCAACTTTAGGAACTACATTTGCTACAGCTCCTTTAGCACTTCGCACAGGTGGTGATCTCTTTCGTTTGGTGGCAGCTAGAGATGGAACGAGTGTTAAAGTGAATGGGATCGTCAAGACGACGCTCAGTTCGGGTCAGTTCTATGAAATCGATGTCTCCAGCACAACTTTTGCCTTTATAGAAACCGACGAACCAATATTATTAGTACAGTTTTCTAAAGGAACTGATGTCGACGGTGTGACGTCCGATCCATTCATGGCAATGATTCCACCCATAGAACAGTATCGTCACCGATATATAATCAGCACACCTCCTGCCTCCCCGGTTGCATTTACTAACTACTTAAATCTAATAATAGAAAAAGCTGAAACATCTGGATTGCGGTTAGATGACCAGCCACTGCCATCAGACAGTACCTGGCACTCAATTCCTGGAACAAGCTTAGTGGGTACTTCCATTCCGGTATCTATTGGAAGCCATCGACTTCACCAAATACGGAGAGCCAAATTCGGTTTAATTGCTTACGGATATGCGTCGTGGGACTCGTACGGCTATCCTGGTGGTTTACAACTTCAGGGAGAGTGCGTCGTTGAAACTACAGTCATTCAAGGTTACAAATAACCTTCCATAAATTGACTTTAGAGCTTTTACTAATATCTAGACATTATCTCTTTCAGACGTTGATGAATGCATTGAAGAGGTACCATCTCCTTGTCAACACATTTGCATCAACACCGTTGGATCATTCCAATGCGCATGCAACGACGGGTTCATTATTCAACCCGACTTACGCACGTGCAAACTGTCGAGCAAAGATTGCGATTGTTCACCTAACGGAATCTGTCGAAGCGATGGACCTTGTGTGTGCCTTGCGGGATGGGCTGGATCACAATGCTTAAAACCAGTTTGTACTCTGAAAAACGATTGTTCAGGACACGGCACGTGCATAGCGCCAAACCTGTGTCAATGTGCAAGGTAAGGGTTATCATGTCAATCAGTACTGCAATTAACAAATTACTATTTCTCTAGTGGTTGGGCAGGCTCTACGTGTTCTGTCAATGTTTGTCCGCATTTCTCGTCCTGCTCATCCTGCACATCTACGAGTGGTTGTGGTTGGTGTGAGACGCAACAGCGGTGTATGTCCGGAACAGGTAACGGACCGGAAGACAGTGATCAGCAATGTCCTGCTTGGTTCTTCCATTATTGTGTTACGATGGCTTTACACAATATAGCAAATCCATTTTCAAGCGAAATTTACTTCTTAGACTGTAAACAAACCTGTAACGACGAATCTGTGCAGGATCGAGGAAATTCATTAGAAGTTCCCGGATCAGAGAGGTGGTGTATCAGATGGACAAGAGCGTGCACCAACTTCGAGAAATGTTTCAATGTCATTCGGGGAGGACAGTGCACGAAAAACGGTCAGTCAGAGACGTGTGTGGTACCATCCGAAGACAAATGCCCAGGAGGAGTACCTCCAATAGCATCAGACACCGAGATTCCGGATTATGATCATGTTTACCTAGATTCCTACACAGGTACATGATCACATCTCTACAAATTTTACATTATAAGCTCATTCTGTTTGAAATGTTGATCCAGATGAATCCGACTTTAGAAAGATCACCATCGACTTTCTATTTCACATTAAATGTGCCACGGATCAAAATCCAAATGCATGGGAGAATTATGGATGTTATTGCGTACCCAAACCGTCACTTCAAGTCAGGTCTCTATCACCCAGAGACCCGGTCGATTCCACGGACCGTTGCTGTCAGACGAGAGCGTCGTGCTATGACAAGGCACCGCCAGACTGCGATTGTTACAATACTGTCAGTACTGTCTATTCAGCGGGATGCAGCTACTGGGAGAATGCTGAAGGATTTTGTCAAGAAATACTCTTGAGCAAAGAAGGCAGCAAATGCAAAAAGCTTTGCTGCGAATGCGACTTCAACGCCGCTCTCTGCGTGGCAGACAATCTGAATACAAAGAATGATTGGAAGTGGACTGACTGGTTAGACAGCAGAAGAGGTCGATGCACACCGAACTCTGGAACAGTGCCAGCTTGTCCAGACGGTGCTAGTAATACAAAAATATTAATGCAACATCTTGTTGTCATATTGTATATATTTTTAGTTTGTTCCGGTCACGGTATCATCGACGGAAATGGCAAAGATTCGTTTTGCTTGTGTTTTCCGGGCTGGCAAGGAACATGCTGCGATCAGCCTGATTGTGGATGCAAAGGCAAGAGAATACAAGATTGCTCGGGAAGAGGAGTTTGCGTGACAAGATTTGGAGAATCTCAGCCTCAATGTTCGTGTCAGCCTCGATGGTTGGGACAATGCTGTGACCGCAGGCAAACTGTTCGGCGTTCCGGTGATCCTCATCTTACAACCGTTGATGGTAGGCACATTAGGAACCAGTTGTTGTTTAACTATCATAAATATCACAGTCAGTATGCCGTACTCCGGCCTTTTTATTGAATAAATGTAATGAATAAACAAGCTGCTCCTTCTAAGACTATCTGTCATATTGACCTACATTATGCAACAATCGATGACAAATTTAACAGATGAACAATCGTCCGGGTTGATGAGCTGTGTTAGCAATCAATTGATTGACACCTTCCGGCTGCTTACGAATAAGAAATTACAATACATTGTACTTATTATAGTTATAGTAGCCTTCTAACATAAACAGCAAGTAAAAAGCTCATAGGAGAAACATCTAACTGTGACTGAATCCTTCTCAAATTGTATGTCTAAACCACGTTGTACAATGAGGACAACAACTGTTATCACATAGTTCAAGATGATGTGACTGAAAGGCTGTTTTATCAGAAATAGTTCAAGTGCTAAAGTATTCCAATTTGGATCGATACCAAATCTATCCAAGTTTTCATTGGCTGTTACTATCGCTCAGTCGTTTTCGTACCAAAAGCTTTTGGCATTATCCTACACCAGCATCACTAAGGTGATCTATTTAAACCTGTAAATGGTAACCGTAATCATCATTATTTTAAAATGAGATGTTACAGCAATTAATGTATAACATTCCATAACATCACAATATTTTCTCTGTCTTTTCAGGAATAGATTTTGACTATTTTGGTATTGGAGAGTTTTGGGATTGCAGAAGCCAGGACAATGACTTTGGAGTACAAATACGATTTTTCAAATACAAAGCGACATCGTTTACAGGAGCTGTAGCCATCAAAACGGGCAACACGTCGACAACTATTTACACCCTCAATACAACGACTGGTGCAGACTCGCTTCCTATAGTGAGGTAATAATGTTGACTCTAAATCATACGGCGCAACAATCACATCGTCTGTCTATCTAGAATTGCAGGTGACCTGCTTACTAATGATTGGAATGCCTATCCAGCTACACACACACTCGCATCAGGCCAAGTCCAAATGTACATTGAGCCTCACAGATCAATGGGTTCTATTGCAACCTACGTCTTTCAGTTCACAAATGGAGCTTCTTACACGGTTGAGGTTCGATATAGCAATATGCTGGAACGCCAATACTTGAATACAGAATTCGGTCCAATGGCATCTTTTATTGAAAAAACCGAAGGACTCTGCGGTTACATGGACGATAACGAAATCAATGATTTCACTGGTCCAGACGGAAAAGTGTATACAGATACAGACGAGTTTGCCAACGCCTGTATGGCTAGGGAAAGAAATTAAATAGATCGCATCATATATCTGTTATTGTAAATTTTGTCGCTTAGGGAGAGTTGATCAAACAGTAAAGAAAAATGAAGACGTAATGTGGTCATGGACACACTCCAATTTTCATCCCGACGACCCACTGGATTTCTCGTACACTGACCAAAGGCACAGGCCTGTCTATGGCCTTTCTCAGCTGGACGAAGATGTTCGCCAGGTCTGTCGAGATTGGTCTAGCATTTAGTGTTGCCAATAGTACATGTATCATGACAGAAATCGTGTAGGAAGCTGAACAACGATGTGGAGCCAAAGATCTGAGCAAGACTCTATTGCAAAACTGTGTACTTGACTTCAGTCTTACAAACGATGTTACTCTTGTTGAACAACAGGCTTTTCAGCAAGGTGTTACAAAAAGAGATGCAAATTTTTGAGAAAAGTAAACCCTTTTGTGATATGTATAGGCAAATGCCCCAATGACTGTTCTAATCATGGACAGTGCAACCACGGAACGTGTGTCTGTGTCAAGAATTGGATGGGCGAAGACTGCAGCCAAGGTTACATATTTTCAATTTGTATGTAAACTTTGCGTTTAGCAATAACGTTTCTAGGTGGATGTAGCAGCTGTCCCTCAAACAGCAGATGCGACAATGGATTCTGTGTCTGTGATATCGGTTACTTTGGACAAGATTGCAAGAAAGGTATACAACATCGTTGAGCTTTACATGTCCTCCTCATTGTGTCAACGATACTGTTATCAAAAGAAATTGTACATTAGTAAAAACAATATAGGTCTTTCTATCAATAAGCTAACATTTTAGATTTTTCTATCCATGGTACACTAGAATCATATGATGAACTAAATTAGTGACATTCTTCAATAATCATGCACAGTTTTTCTAAACGTTTTACTAAGTGTTATAAAAATTTAAAGGAATGAAAAACAGAAGGTAAGAATTCACAGAACTTTACAGTACAAATAGATTCAATATATATATATATATATATATATATGAATCTATATTCGAAGTTCGTTTGTCACTAATAGTTGCCATAACATTTACAGCTTTTTGTGAAAATGTAAACAATTGCACGAGTCCATCTCATGGAACTTGCGTTGCACCAGACGTCTGTAAATGCCGCCCAGGGTAAGAGACAGATCATACCGTTTGCAATCGTCGCCGTCACATATAAACGGTATATATGCATGCTTGCTGTCTCTATCTCATTCTATGTTGATGATGAAGATACGTCGGAGCTGATTGCGGTGACATCACCTTCTGCCCTACCAATTGTTCGTTTCATGGCAAATGCATTGGAGGTGGTCAATGCCTTTGTCATTTTGGTTGGGGAGGAGACACGTGTAATTCAAAGAATTGCGAATCTTTTGGGTTCTGTTCAGGTATATTAGAAGTCGAGCGTTACATCATCTTGCTATTGTTCTAATATGTTCTACAGGCAATGGACAATGCAGCGAGAACGGAACATGCATTTGCAATGCAGGCTGGCAGGGCAGCGCGTGTAACTTGTTCTCTTGCAGCGATTTAAACGGTTGCCACGAAAATGGCGAATGCGTGGGAAGTAATCGGTGTCAGTGTTATACTGGCTACTTTGGAATAGCTTGCAACGAAACAACTGCTTGTCCGGACATGCGCAATTGCAGTGGAAACGGTTTCTGTCAAAACGAGACGACGTGTGTGTGCTACAGTAGTTATTATGGCAATTACTGCGACAAGTTCGAGTGCACACAAGGATGTTCTGGTAGAGGAACATGTATTGCTCCCGATCTTTGTTCATGCAGTTCGGGCTGGACGGGTGCAGATTGTTCAGTCCCGTCATGTCAAAAGCTTCATTACTGCTCAGGTTGGTAAATAACGTTACATCAAATTGTCAAACTTTAACTGTAGACCCGTATAATGGATTTGCCTGCCTAGGACATGGGAAATGTGTTGTTCTGGACAGCTGCCAATGTGACGAGAATTGGACGGGACCTCTCTGCGACATGGTCTGGTGCAACTCGAACAACAGAACGGGAAATTGCTCGTCACATGGATCATGCGTAGCACCAGGACAGTGTTCTTGCGAAAGCACGCACTGTGGCAATGATTGCCAATTTGAAGGTTTATTCAGCTCTCATTTCTTAGCATGTCCAATTTGCTGACAACTAACATCTCTTATATTGCCGTTTGTAGCCGCTGACGAGTGCGCTACTGGAAGCCACGCGTGCGATCAGCTGTGCACTGATACTTGTGAAGGTTACGAGTGTAATTGCGGGAGCGGATACCGGCTGTTAAACGACAACAGCACATGTGAAGGTATACAAATTATATACATGCAGTGTACTAAATGAATCAGCACAATCCACATTGTCCAATTACTAGTGTAGGACTAGAAAGGCAAACACCAATGGTCCAAATTGTGTAACAATCTGCTCGCACTTGATGCATGTGGTTAGTCCTATTAACGTTCAAACCAGGAAAACGACCAAATACATCACTGCAACAATCTGCATGAGGTTTCCCGCCACCTTTAATCCTTATATATACAACAATATATAAAGACTTATCATCAGTCGCCGTCGCCAAAACTTAATCACAATTTCCGATTATGACCGAAAGTTTTACCGTATTTCCGCGCTTTAAACGGCATGCCGGTTTATAACGGGGTCTAGCAAGTGCCGCTATACCCCGGGGCATACCGGCATGCCGGTGTCTAGAGGGGTAAAATTACAAACATCCTTCACCAAGTGTTGAAATGGAAAGTTGCAGAGCTTTGTGTGGATAAACAGACATACTTAACATTAACACTAATACAGAAAGAGAAGCATGCACTCCCTACTGTAACGTACTACAGACAGTCTTTGTCATCGTCGTCACTTTCTTGGGAAGAGCATTCATCGTCGGAAATGCCGGTGTGCTCTTCTGTTGCCACTGATGGCAGAGCTTCATCCAGTGGTGGAAGGTCATTAAATATACTTGCGAGTCTGCAGTGGTAGTTACCAGCATCTCCTTGATTTCTGAGAATGCCACAGTTGACGAAGGACATTCTGATGATGTCTTCGGATATCTCCTTCCAAGATAGAGATACCCAATTGACTATGATCTCATAAGAAGCAGGTTTTCTCTTTCCAGTTTTGGTGTAATGAGCTTTACCATCAGCTAGCCATTGTATCCATTTATCCTTCATTAGACCTTTGAAAGGTTTATTGCAAGAAACGTCCGCTGGCTGTAAGAGTGGTGTCATTCCTCCTGGAATGACTGCCACATCCGTAGAGTAATGCTGATGGAATGAAGATAGGACAGTCTTCTTGACATGACTTGTTGCGCTGTCATAAACTATGAGAGATTTAGGTTTAAACATACCCTGAGGCCGTTTGCTCCATACCCCTCTTTTCCAGGTATTCATTAATTCAGACGTCATTGACCCTTTCGTAGCGACTTGAACAACAACATCTTTTGGAAATTTTCCCTTTGGTATGTTCTTCAAGTTTCTGAAGATCACAATAGAGGGAAGCTTTGTCCCATCTGCCATAGCTGAAAGCACCACTGTATACCGTACCTTTTCTTTGCCGGTAGTGTTCGCCTTCACTGACTTCACACCTCGAGTGTCGTAGGTCCTTGAACTCGGTAGGTCAAAGTAGAGGGGTGTCTCATCCATCCCGCCAATTGCTTTCAGGGGATATTGATATTCGGCATACTTTCCATCCAAGAAAGCAAAGAACTCCTCTGCTAGCTGCTTGGCATTACTAGGAACTTTTTGACCCTGCGAAGTTACAGCCCTTGAAGTTAGGTTATGGCGCTTACAAAATCTGTCCAGCCAGCCGTTGGAAAAATGGAAGTCAACGCCTTCTTCGTCCTCAGACATATCGTCATAGAGCTTTCGAGCTTGTAGCTTGATACATCTCCCACTGACAGTTATGCCCTCAGCACGTCTTTTGTCTACCCACGACGACAACTCCGTTTCTAGTTCAGGATACCAAGCTCTTCTCTTGGCTCCATCTGATCCAGCCATTGCGGAGGATCTTCTGCTCTTTCTTGTTGAAATCTGCTTGTCATTCTTCATTGCTTCGATCTGATTCTCAGCCTTCGACCAGTCTTGCACGCAACTTCTCGGTACTCCGCATTCCCGAGCTGTTCCCGCCACGTTTCCACCCAGCTCTGCCAACCTCGACAAAACTTCCATCTTCTTCTGAATCGTGTACGATTTTCTTCCTTTCTTGGAAGAGCAGGATGTCGTCGACTGGACGTCGTCCGCCATCAGCAGGCATGCGCACTAGCATTACGTGGTCGCGCACTCGAGACCTGAGTCCAAGGCTACCCCACTCTATATCGGCATACCTCACTCTATACCGGCATGCCGGTTTAGGGTACCAGAAAGGGTTGACACTGTTCTTGGTAAACCCCGGTTTTACCGGCATGCCGTTTAAAGCGCGGAAATACGGTAGTTACATTGATTTGCACATACTTCAATTGCAGATATTGACGAGTGCAACACAACAGCATTCTATCTAAGACTTAATAACTGCGAGCAGCTGTGTGACAACTTACCTGGAACATTTCGGTGCAATTGCAAGGCTGGATACGTTCTGGGTGAAGACAACGCCTCGTGTATAGGTGAGATGCTTCCATGCAATTCAAATAAAATCGAAGGCTATTAACATTCATGAAACATTTCCTCTCCTAGAAATTAATGAATGCAATAACAAATCGCTATGCGACCATATATGCCATAACACGAAAGGATCTTACAACTGCTCATGTCGCCTGGGGTACGAACTAGCTGATGATGGACGAACCTGCAAAGGTACCGACTTTAGCAAATCGAATTCTAATTCATTATATCATTGTATTGTTTATACCAGACCTGTTTATTTTCTGTAGATATAGACGAGTGTGTTACAGGTACGCACAACTGTCCCATCTCTGCCGTTTGCTTAAACACAATAGGTTCTTTCCTATGCCGACCTCCGGGAGTTACTTACCGATGGGTAGAGGGTAAGTGGGGCAAGAATTGCTCGGTCAATCGAGTGTGCGGTGCTGGAGTTGTCACTCGTACGGTTTCTTGTCTCGAGACAAACAAGACGACTAAGGCAGACCGACAAGTCGACGACCAATTCTGCATTTTCACCGTTCGAAGGAAGGAACGAGTGCAACGTCGGTGTGGAAGTCCATGCCGCTACGTTTTTGGCAAATGGTCAACTTGCGCGAGCGACTGCACAAGAAGCCGGCAAATAAGTTGTGTGAAACTGATGAAAAACCGACGTAAGCCGGTCAGTGTTCGTCACTGCAAAGCTGACACACACATTCCTTTGCCGAATCCTCCTCCGTCACACGAGAGTTGCATTGAAGGATTGTGCTATCCTGGCTCATAGAAATAGGAGCTGGCATGCGAACTAAACAGTTTCTGACTGCTTCGTTTTTTTTCTGTGATTGTCTGCTTGAGCGACGTTTTCGTCAAACGTTACGATAGTGAGCTTAGAATTGTTTGTGTTATACACTGACAGCATAACGATGGTGCTGTTTGTAGCCACTAAAGGCCGGTTCACAATATTACGCCTCAACATACACCAGCGTAACTTCAAATGGGCGTATTATTAGTTCAATGCATCGCATATGACGATTATGTGCCTCGCAGCACCGTCGTAGCGTGGTCCTCAAGGAAAGGCAAACCGATCACACTACAAATTACGCCCATTCCCAGTTTTACTTTTTACTACCACAGCATAGACGTACGCCATTGCCGAGCAATTGTGATGGGCACCCGTACTTCACCTGTCACGACTTTATTTAACACTTTCAGCCTTCACCGTACGAAAATGCTGATGTACAAACAAATTATTAATGTCGTCGTCAACACACTATACTAAGATTATGTTGACTGTTTGGTAACCTGAGGGAAACATGGCGCTTCTGCTTGACATGCCTAGAAAGATTGGGAAAGCTTTCGTCTCTCCAAACTGCTACGCGATACGTGCAAACGGTGAATTGTTCCCAAAAATTTTAGTATATGCATGAAAAGTGGTTATCCTCTGGGTGGCAAATCCAGGATTTCGAAACGGGGGCGCATGTCCCTTACTATGACGTAACTCTACATGAAGTCGTTGTCAACTAGCTAATACTTACTAAAACTTTGATATGATACAGTACATTAGCCCTATTTTAAAAATCTACGGTACTTGTGTTTATCTAACATAGTCATCGTACAGTATGTTTGTCTGAATGTGATAATTTAATTCACAAGCAGCAGCAGAGTGGAAGATTGTGCCTCTGAGTTTACACGGCGACACAGAGATTGTTCCTCCTTCAGAAGCGCTCTCAGCCATTCTGGGTGCTGCAATCATATAACAAATACATCTCACCCAGAATTGATATCAGTAGCTACTCAATTTTGTACCTGGTAGAGGGCTCTGTAATTCTAAAGTGGTAGCCAGTCCTGGATTTTGTTGTTCTTCATCTATGTGACGTCTCTTACGTTCGAAGAAGAGTTCTAAGTGTTGCTCTTTCATGGCCATAAACGTGCAAGGTCACAATTAAACACGCATGCGCAATTTAATCCTTTAGTCACGTGGCGTTTTCAAAATGGCGCGCGTGCGTCTTTTGCGCCCATACTATGTAGATCCGCCACTGCAACCACTAAAAGTGCTCATTTAAATTGGAGCTCATTCAGAGTACAGTATATATATATATATAAAGTGTTCAGCGCTAAGTATTCAGCCTGAGCTTCTTGTTTACAATGTTTTCGGTAAAAAAATCCTTGCATGCATATACGCAAAGTACGAAATTTACAAAATTTGGTTACAAGGTCCAAACAAACTGTTCAACGTAGAATCAAATTTACGAACAAAAATAGAACGCAACGTTCTCTACTAAATCTATCAAAGTATGCGTGTACAGAAAGTAAATTTCACAATCTTTTGAATTTTCAAAAGTTCTGTACAATGTCATTATTTGCCTATTAAAAGTAAGAATGTTCTGCTACAGTTAAAATCAATGTCTTTTGTCAAGTTAAATCAATCAGTCAAACGAGGAAGGTGCGTGACCATTTCGTCCATTTCATTTTTAATTCCCGGCAACAATTGAATATTGAATTAGAAATTGAAAATAGCCTACAAGTTGCTTGCAATTTCAATATTTAATTCTATTAAAAATTGAAAATTGATTCATCGACGGACTATAATTATATACAGATTAAGATGAATATTGAAAGCATACTTAATTTTTAACTTATTTCCTTTTTCAATACAATGGAATATTAAAATTGCAAGCACGTTAGTGCAATTTTTAATGTTAAATTTAATATTCAATTTAATTTAAAAATTAAGTATCAAATTTTGAATTTGCGTGGCCAATTCGTCTATTCCATTTTTAATTTTGAAACAAATTGAAATTCAATGTCAAATTAATAATTGACTTGCGTTGCTTGCTCTTACACTATTCCATTACATTGAAAATAGAAATTGATTGAAGACCAATTGTCATTTTAATATTCGTTTACTTTGCAAATAGATTCAATCTTTCCATCCGTCCAATTTTCGTAAATTATGAATATTAGAATAGAGCCTCCGATGCAATTTTCTTTCTCCGTACTAAATGTAAATAGAAAGTTGCCCGCAGCTGCTAACGCGAGCGATATCTCATAAACGGCATAATGACACCGCGCGGGCGGTCGCCGGTGACTTCAATATTCAATTCTATTGAAAGACGACAGTTGGTTCTAGCTTAGCCGCGCCCAGCCACGCCTCTGACACGCATGCAATGTAATGCAATTAAGAGATGAATGAGAAAGCCTCGACAGGCACGCGACCGACCTCTCACAACAAGTCGGTAAGCACTTGCACCTGGCTCTCGTCAACGGTCACGCTTAGGTGTGAGATATTCCTTGCAGCGATGAGCGAAGGAAGCCCGTTGCATGGAGGCACGCGTCTAGGCCATCTATAATCAACGAGATCAACATCTAGCCTACACTGGAAAGTTGACGTCTAGTCGATTTGGAAAGACTCCAAGCAACTATCTAGCTACAGGACACTTGCGTGGATCATCTAGACCACGCCTCAAATATCTGACGGGGAAGCCCCAGCCGGTATCTATCATCTCACGATATAACGGCAGGTCGTGCATTCTCTCCACTCTCGATCTCCATGGACGAAGTTGACGAAGACTTTGTTCGGAAGAGAGTCGAAGAGGGCAATAGTCATGCTAGTTCGCTAGGTCCCCGAAGTCCTGGAAACATCGTCTGTAATTCTTCACTGATGACAGCATGACTATGACCCACTTCGACTCGCTTCCGAACAAAATCTTCGTCAACTTCGTCCATGGAGATCGAGAGTGGAGAGAATGCACGACCTGCCGTTATATCGTGAGATGATAGATACCGGCTGGGGCTTCCCCGTCAGATATTTGAGGCGTGGTCTAGATGATCCACGCAAGTGTCCTGTAGCTAGATAGTTGCTTAGAGTCTTTCCAAATCGACTAGACGTCAACTTTCCAGTGTAGGCTAGATGTTGATCTCGTTGATTATAGATGGCCTAGACGCGTGCCTCCATGCAACGGGCTTCCTTCGCTCATCGCTGCAAGGAATATCTCACACCTAAGCGTGACCGTTGACGAGAGCCAGGTGCAAGTGCTTACCGACTTGTTGTGAGAGGTCGGTCGCGTGCCTGTCGAGGCTTTCTCATTCATCTCTTAATTGCATTACATTGCATGCGTGTCAGAGGCGTGGCTGGGCGTGGCTAAGCTAGAACCAACTTTCGTCTTTCAATAGAATTGAATATTGAAGTCACCGGCGACCGCCCGCGCGGTGTCATTATGCCGTTTATGAGATATCGCTCGCGCTAGCAGCTGCGGGTAACTTTCTATTTACATTTAGTACGGAGAAAGAAAATTGCATCGGAGGCTCTATTCTAATATTCATAATTTACGAAAATTGGACGGATGGAAAGATTGAATCTACTTGCAAAGTAAATGAATATTGAAATGACAATTGGTCTTCAATCAATTTCTATTTTCAATGTAATGGAATATTGTAAGAGCAAGCAACGCAAGTCAATTATTAATTTGACATTGAATTTTCAATTTGCTTCAAAAATTAAAAATGGAATAGACGAATTGGCCACTCAAATTCAAAATTTAATATTTAATTTTTAAATTAAATTGAATATTGAATTTAACATTAAAAATTCAACTAACGTGCTTGTAATTTCAATATTTCATTGCATTGAAAAAGGAAATTGGTTAAAAATTAGGTGTGTTTTCAATATTCATTTTAATCTGCAAATAATTATAGTACGTCGATCAATCAATTTTCAATTTTCAATAGAATTGAATATTGAAATTGCAAGCAACTTGTAGGCTATTTTCAATTTCTAATTCAATATTCAATTGTTGCCGAGAATTGAAAATGGAATGGACGAAATGGTCACGCACCGTTATTGTTAGCTAGGATTATAGAGGTATGCATGGTTTGTATTGGCGATCCACGGTTGGTACAGGCAATCCATGGATTAATGATAACGTTCAATCCATGGATTGTCCAAGTCTGCGCTTTGTGCACAACAAATGCATGCATTTACTCATTTTTGTAACCTCTAGAACATCACAAGCTGATGTCCGCTGCAGGTTGTTCGAGGTGCATTGTCTGGACAACTACAACCAATACACATGGTAAATGAACTGTCAACTGTGGAGCATTTGCCACTCTGGTATAGAACCCTCATTTCACATGCTGCTGTTTGCCTCGAAATCAGTAACGTTGAGTAGCAAGGCAGGTCTAATATGAAGTGCAGGGCAGCTCAGATTGGCGTATCTAGACAGTCTACCCAACTGAAGTTGTCTTTCAGTTTCCTAGGAAAGCAAAGTGAAATGTATTCCACAATTTTTCTTGGGCAATTCTCAACCTGCATTCTTACGTAATTACGGGCAGTCCAATTTGCTTTCAAGAGTCTTCGTGTGGTCTAGACACTACTCTACACACAAGCTCCCACCGCACTCCACACCACCCCGACAGGCAGATGAACTGGCCTGTTTGCAGGTATTTGCGTACACAGACTCAAAACTTGCGAGCCTGCATGTAAAGACTGTATTGTAAGAAATACGTCACACCATTAGTATATACAGAGAGGCCTGCCAGGGGAACTCCCTCGTTTGCATAGAGTCTTTCTCTTGATTTAGCTCTAAATATCAGAGTTAATTGGTACTATACAATATTTGATTTAAGCCATATACTGTCATATCTTCCGAGCTTGTTACTAAAATGCCTTTTTCTTCAATTCCAGAAGTTAGGGCAATTGTATGTGGTAGCTGCACTGCTTTCAGTTCATTTGCTTGAAGAGCACCGGTCATCATTTCCCCTTGCCCCGGAACCTCTACTTTGTACGTCAGTGCTTTTGCTGAGGTGAGAAAGAGCACGAGTGTTGGAGCTTCTTTGTAGTTACTCATAAATGCAAGTACGAATTCTTTCCCAGAATTACTGTTTTGCACACCTGCAAAATAGAGTACTCGCAGCAAGTGTGAAGCTCACTTGCTTTCGATTTACGTGTTCTTACAGCAATTTTCGTCTGATTTGTCATTGCAATCTACATTGCCATCACATCGTTTTTCTGATGATAAACACTGGCCATTTGTGCAGATAAATTGACCAGATGAACACGACTGCTGTGAAATGGCTAGTAAAATCACTAAACATTCAGACAATGAACCGTCGATTAGCTATTTTGAATATCTATTTGAATACCACTTATCAGCAATGATGCCAAAACACTTGTCCAGACTATGGCAAACGTAACAGAACGACTCATCTGTACATACAGCTAACAATTCTGATCAAGAGGCAGCGACAAGATCGTGTAGTGCGACTGTGGTGTGATAGCCTAGAGTACAATCAGGAGTCTCGATTACAGACTTACTAGAACTGACATATTTATCCTTTTTGTACTGCGGCAGATGCCAAAGAATGTTGCTTCCAGTTCCGCTTCTTGACCTTGATGAAATCTATAGCTTTCCATTGCTTAATAGACTTTGTACATACAAAAGTGCTGTTCGTCTATGGAACACTCCAAACTCTCAAGGTTTATGCAACACACCCCGACCAGCAAATATATAGAGATCTACCACTAGGTACAGCAAAACATTTGGCATCGCTCGCATGTCATGTTAGGTTATGTTGTTGTTTGGCTCTACTGAATTTAACTTATTTAAGCGAATACTAACCTGCCATTATCATATAAAGGACGTCAGAAACAGAATGATGCTGTGGTGATAGTGGTGTTAATTGGCTGAACACACAAATGCTTCCGCTAAACGATATGCAACGCTTGTTGAGTCACACCACAGTCGCACTACACGATCTTGTCGCTGCCTCTTGATCAGAATTGTTAGCTGTATGTACAGATGAGTCGTTCTGTTACGTTTGCCATAGTCTGGACAAGTGTTTTGGCATCATTGCTGATAAGTGGTATTCAAATAGATATTCAAAATAGCTAATCGACGGTTCATTGTCTGAATGTTTAGTGATTTTACTAGCCATTTCACAGCAGTCGTGTTCATCTGGTCAATTTATCTGCACAAATGGCCAGTGTTTATCATCAGAAAAACGATGTGATGGCAATGTAGATTGCAATGACAAATCAGACGAAAATTGCTGTAAGAACACGTAAATCGAAAGCAAGTGAGCTTCACACTTGCTGCGAGTACTCTATTTTACAGGTGTGCAAAACAGTAATTCTGGGAAAGAATTCGTACTTGCATTTATGAGTAACTACAAAGAAGCTCCAACACTCGTGCTCTTTCTCACCTCGTCAAAAGCACTGACGTACAAAGTAGAGGTTCCGGGGCAAGGGGAAATGATGACCGGTGCTCTTCAAGCAAATGAACTGAAAGCAGTACAGCTACCGCATACAATTGCCCTAACTTCTGGAATTGAAGAAAAAGGCATTTTAGTAACAAGCTCGGAAGATATGACAGTCTATGGCTTAAATCAAATATTGTATAGTACCGACGCTTTCCTTGCACTTCCAACTTCAGTTCAAGGACACGAATACGTAATTTCCTCATACATAATACTGCAGCCATGGGACTATTCTAGCATTCTCGCTATTGTAGCCATTCGCGACGACACCACCTTAACAATTCAACTATCTTCAACAGCATCCGACGGAAAGAACAACTACGATCAAGGAGAAAAAGCTTCGTATACACTAAACAGACTGCAAACCCTGCAGCTAACTGGTACCGACCTGACAGGCACGCTAATCTATTCCGACAAACCCGTGTCTGTATTTGGAGGACATGTGTGCGCTACTGTACCTCTAGGATCCTTTGATTGCGATCATCTAGCAGAGCAAATTCCACCTGTGACAACTCTAGGAACTACATTCGTTACATCTCCTTTAGCACTTCGCACAAGTGGTGATGTCTTTCGTTTGGTGGCAGCTAGAGATGGAACAAGTGTTAAAATGAATGGGATAGTCGAGACGACGCTCAGTTCTGGTCAGTTTTATGAAATGAATGCCTCCAGCACTACTTTTGCGTCTATAGAAACCGATGAACCAATATTATTAGTACAGTTTTCTAAAGGATCTACTGTCGACGGTGTGACGTCGGATCCATTCATGGCAATAATACCATCTATAGAGCAGTATCGCCACCGATATATAATCAGCACACCTGCTGCCTCGCCGGTTGCATTTACGAACTACGTAAATCTAATAATAGAAAACGATGAAACATCTGGACTGCGGTTAGATGACCAGCCATTGCCATCAGACACTACTTGGCACTCAATTCCTGAAACAAGCCTAGTAGGTACTTCCATTCTGGTATCTATAGGAAGTCATCGGCTTCATCACATACGGAGAGCCAAATTCGGTCTAATTGCTTACGGATATGCGTCGTGGGACGCGTACGGTTACCCTGGTGGTTTACAACTTCATGGAGAGTGCATCGTTGAAACTACAGTTACTCAAGGTTGCAAGTAACCTTCCATAAATTAACTTTAGAGCGTTTACTAATATCTAGACATTATCTCTTTCAGATGTTGATGAATGCATTGAAGAGATACCATCTCCTTGTCAACACATTTGCATCAACACCGTTGGATCATTCCAATGCGCATGCAACAACGGATTTGTTATTCAACCCGACTTACGCACGTGCGAGTTGTCGAATAAAGATTGCGATTGTTCACCTAACGGAATTTGTCGAAGCGATGGACCTTGTCTGTGCCTTGTGGGATGGGCTGGATCACAATGTTTAAAACCATTTTGTACTCTGAAAAACGATTGTTCAGGACACGGCACGTGCATAGCACCAAATCTGTGTCAATGTGCAAGGTAAAGGTTATCATGTCCATCGGTACTGCAATTAACAAATTACTATTTCTCTAGTGGTTGGGCCGGCTCTGCGTGTTCTGTCAACGTTTGTCCGCATTTCTCGTCTTGCTCATCGTGCACATCTACAAGTGGTTGTGGTTGGTGTGAGACGCAACAGCGGTGTATGTCGGGAACAGGAAGCGGACCGAAAGACAGTGATCAGCAGTGTCCTACTTGGTTCTTCCATCATTGTGTTACGATGGCTTTAGACAATATAGCAAATCCATTTTCAAGCGAAATTTACTTCTTAGACTGCAAAGAAACCTGTAACGACAAATCTGTGCAGGATCGTGGAAATTCATTAGAAGTTCCCGGATCAGAGAGGTGGTGTAGCAGATGGACAAGAGCGTGCACCAACTTCGAGAAATGCTTCGATGTCATTCGTGGAGGACAGTGCACTGAAGACAGTCAGTCAGAGACGTGTGTGGTACCATCCGAAGACAAATGCCCAGGAGGAGTACCTCCAATAGCAGCAGACACAGAGATTTCTGATTATGATTATTACTACCCATATCCCTACTTAGGTACATGATCACATCTCTACAAATTTTACATTATAAGCTCATTCTATTTGAAATGTTGATCCAGCTAAATCCGAATTTAAAGAGATCACCGTCGACTTTTTATTTCACATTAAATGTGCCACGTATCAAAATCCGAATGCATGGGAGAACTATGGATGTTATTGCGTACCCAAACGATCACTTCAAGTCAGGTCTCTATCACCCAGAGACCCGGTCGATTCCACGGACCGTTGCTGTCAGACGAGACTGTCGTGCTACGACAAGGCACCGCCAGACTGCGATTGTTACAATACTGTCAGTACTGTCTATTCAGCGGGATGCAGCTACTGGGAGAATGCTCAAGGATTTTGTCAAGAAATTCTCTTGAGCGAAGAAGGAAGCAAATGCAAAAAGTTTTGCTGCGAATGCGACTTCAACGCCGCTTTATGCGTATCAGAAAATCTAAATACAAAGAATGATTGGAAATGGACTGACTGGTTAGACAGCAGAAGAGGTCGATGCACACAAAACTCTGGAACGGTGCCTGCTTGTCCAGACGGCGCTAGTAATTTAAATATTTTGATTCAAGATGTTGTTGTCACATTGTACATATTTTTAGTTTGTTCCGGTCACGGTATCATCGACGGAAATGGCAAAGACTCGTTTTGCTTGTGTTTTCCGGGCTGGCAAGGAACATGCTGCGATCAACCCGATTGTGGATGCAAAGGCGATGGACTACAAGATTGCTCTGGAAGAGGAGTTTGCGTGACAAGATTTGGAGAATCGCAGCCTCAATGTTCGTGTCAGCCTCGATGGCTGGGACAATGCTGTGACCGAAGGCAAAGGGTTCGGCGTTCCGGTGATCCTCATCTAACAACCGTTGATGGTACGCACAGTAGGAACCAGATGTTGTTTAACTATGATTAATGCCACAGTCCGTGCGCCGTGCTCGGCCTTTGTAATGAATAAACAAGCTGCTCCCTCTAAGACTTTGTGTCATGTTGACCTACATTATTCAACAATCGATGACAAATTTAACAGATGAACATCATCCGGGTGATGAGCTGTGTTAGCAATCAATCAACACCTTCCGGCTGCTTACGAAAAGGGAGTACAATACATTACACTTAATTTATTAAAGTTCTAGTAAGTGTCTAATCTAAACAGCAAGTAAAAAGCTCATAAGAGAAAAACATTTAATTGTGACTGACTTCTTCCCAACCTGTATATATAGACAAAACTGTACAATGAGGACAACAACTGTTATCACATAGCAAAGGATGATCTGCCTGAAAGGCTATTTTATCAAAAACAGTCCAAGTGCTAAGGTATTCCAATTAGATCGATACCAACTCTATTCAAATTTTTTTTGGGCTGTTACTATCTCACAGCCGCTTTTCGCACCGAAAGCGTTTGGTATTATTCTAAACCAGCATTACTATGCTGATCGATTTAACCTGTAAATGGTAACCGTAATCATCTGTATTTTAACTGATCCACTGAATTGTTGCAGAAAATTATTGTATAACATTCCATAACATTACAACATTGTGTCTGTCTTTTCAGGAATAGATTTTGACTACTTTGGTATTGGAGAGTTTTGGGATTGCAGAAGCCAGGAAAATGACTTTGGAATACAAATACGATTTTTCCAATACAAAGCGACATCGTTTACAGGAGCTGTAGCCATCAAAACGGGCAACACGTCGACAACTATTTGTACTCTCAATACAACAAATGGTGCAGACTCGCTTCCTACAGTGAGGTAAAAATAATGTTGAATATCAATCAAACGGCGCAACACTCACATTGTCTGAATGTCTAGAATTGCTGGTGACCTGCTTACTAATGATTGGAATGCCTATCCAACTACACACACACTCGCATCAGGCCAAGTCCAAATGTACATTGAGCCTCACAGATCGATGGGTTCTATTGCAACTTACGTCTTTCAGTTCGCAAATGGAGCTTCTTACGCGGTTGAGGTTCGATATAGCAATATGCTGGAACGCCAATACTTGAATACAGAATTCGGTCCAACGGCATCTTTTATTGAAAAAACAGAAGGACTATGCGGTTTTATGGACGATAATGAAATCAACGATTTCACTGGTCCAGACGGAAAAGTGTATACAGATACAGACGAGTTTGCCAACGCCTGTATGGCTAGGAAAACAAATTTAATACATCGCATCATATATCTGTTATTGCAACTTTTTTCGCTTAGGGAGAGTTGATCAAACAGTAAAGAACGATGGAGACGTAATGTGGTCATGGACACACTCCAATTTTCATCACGACGACCCACTGGATTTCTCGTACACTGACAAAAGCCACAGACCTATCTATGGCCTTTCTCAACTGAAGGAAGATGTTCGCCAGGTCTGTCGAGATTATTCTAGCATTTATTGTTGCCAATGGTACATGTATCATGACAATATTAATAGGAAGCTGAACAACTATGTGGAGCAAAAGACCTGAGCAAGACTCTATTGGAAAACTGTGTACTTGACTTCAGTCTTACAAAAGATGTTACGCTTGTTGAGCAACAAGCTTTTCAGCAAGGTGTTTTACAAGAAAAGATGCAAAATTTTGAGAAAAGTAAAACATTTTGTGATATGTATAGGCAAATGCCCCAATGACTGTTCTAATCACGGGCAGTGCAACAACGGAACGTGTGTCTGTGTCAAGAATTGGATGGACGAAGACTGCAGCCAAGGTTACATATTTTCAATTGGGATATAAACTTTTCGTTTACCAATATCGTTTGCAGGTGGATGTAGCAGCTGTCCCTCAAACAGCAGATGCAACAATGGATTCTGTGTTTGTGATATCGGTTACTTTGGACCAGATTGTAAGAAAGGTATACAACGTTGTTGAGCTTCAAATGTCCTACTCATTGTGTCAATGATGCTGTTATTAAAAGAAATCGTGATTTAAAATAGTAAAAATAGTATTGGTCTTTCTATCAATATAAGAGAGTTTTAGAGTTTTCTATCCATAGTACACCAGACTCATATGATGAACTAAATTAGTGACATTCTTTAATAATCATGCACAGTTTCTCTAAACGTTTTACTAAGTGTTACAAAAAATTAATGAGTGAAAAACACAAAGGGAGAATTTACAGTACTTTACAGTACGAATAGATTCAATACACACACACACACACACACACACACACACACACACACACACACACACACACACACACACACACACACACACACACACACACACACACACACACACACACACACACACACACACATACACACACATTTGTATCTTGTTTCGGGTTTAGTTTGTCACTAACCGTTGCCATAACTTTTACAGCCTTTTGTGAAAATGTAAACAATTGCACGAGTCCTTCTCATGGAACATGTGTTGCACCAGACGTCTGTAAATGCCGACCAGGGTAAGAAACAGATCATACCGTGTATAATCGTGGCCCTCACATATATGGTATATATGCATACTCGCTGTCTATTTCATTCTATATTGATGATGAAGATACGACGGAGCTGATTGCGGTGACATCACCTTCTGCCCTACCAATTGTTCGTTTCATGGCAAATGCATTGGAGGAGGTCAATGCCTTTGTCATTTTGGTTGGGGAGGTGACACGTGTAATTCAAAGAATTGCGAATCTTTTGGGTTCTGTTCAGGTATATTAGAAGTCGAGCGTTACATCATCTTGCTATTGGTCTAATATGTTCTACAGGCAATGGACAATGCAGCGAGAACGGAATATGCAGTTGCAATGCAGGCTGGCAGGGCAGCGCGTGTAACTTGTTCTCTTGCAACGATTTAAACGGTTGCCACGAAAATGGCGAATGTGTGGAAAGTAATCAGTGTCAGTGTTATACTGGCTACTTTGGAATAGCTTGCAACAAAACAACTGCTTGTCCTTACATGCGCAATTGCAGTGGAAACGGTTTCTGTCAAAACGAGACGACGTGTGTGTGCTACAGTAATTATTATGGCAATTACTGCGAAAGGTTCGAGTGCACACAAGGCTGTTCTGGTAGAGGAACATGTATTGCTCCCGATCTTTGTTCATGCATTTCGGGCTGGGCGGGTGCAGATTGTTCAGTCCCGTCATGTCAAAAGCTTCATTACTGCTCAGGTTGGTAAATAACGTTACATCAAATTGTCAAACTTTAACTGTAGACCCGTATAATGGATTTGCCTGCCTAGGACATGGGAAATGTGTGGGTCTAGACAGCTGCCAATGTGACGAGGATTGGACGGGACCTCTCTGCGACATGGTCTGGTGAAACTCGAACAACAGAACAGGAAATTGCTCGTCACATGGATCATGCGTAGCACCAGGACAGTGTTCTTGCGAAAGCACGCACTGTGGCAATGATTGCCAATTTGAAGGTTAATTCAGCTCTCATTCCTTAGCATGTCAAATTTTGTTGCCAACTAACATCTGGTGTATTGCTGTTTGCAGCCGTTGACAAGTGCGCTACAGGAAGCCACGCGTGCGATCAGCTGTGCACTGATACTTGTGAAGCGTACGAGTGTAATTGCGGGAGCGGATACCGGCTGTTAAACGACAACAGCACATGTGAAGGTATACAAATTGTCTACTTGCAGTGAACTAAATGAATCAGCACAATCCCTATTGTCCAATTACTTGTGTAGGACTAGAAAGGCAAACACCAATGGTGCAAATTTTGTAACAATCTGCTAGCACTTGATGCACGTGCTTAAGTCTATTAGCGTTCAGACCAGGAAAACCACAAAACACATCACTGCAAGAAACTGCATAAGGTTTCCCGCCACCCTTAATCTTTTCATGACAATATATAAAGACTTATTATCGATCGCCAAATTTGATCACAATGATTCCGATCATGAAAGAGAGTGTTAGTTACATTGATTTTCACATATTTCAATTGCAGATATTGACGAGTGCAACACAACAGCATTCGATCTAAGACTTAAAAACTGCGAGCAGCTGTGTGACAACTTACCTGGAACATTTCGGTGCAATTGCACGGCTGGATACGTTCTGGGTGAAGACAACGCAACGTGTATAGGTGAGATGCTGCCATACAATTCAAGTAAAATCGCAGACTATCAACATTCATGAAACATTTCTTCTCCTAGACATTGACGAATGCAATAACGAATTGCTATGTGACCATATATGCCATAACACGAAAGGATCTTACAACTGCTCATGTCGCTTGGGGTACGAACTAGCTGATGACAGACGAACATGCAAAGGTACCTACTTTAGCAAATTGAATTCTAATTCATTATATTATTGTATTCTTCATACCAGACCTGTTTCTTTTCTGTAGATATAGACGAGTGTGTGACAGGTACACACAACTGTGCAACCTCTGCCGTTTGCTTAAACACAATAGGTTCTTTCCTATGTCGACCTCCGGCAGTTACTTACCGATGGGTAAAGAGTAATTGGGGAAGGAACTGCTCGGTCAATCGAGTGTGCGATGATGGAGTTGTCACTCGTACGGTTTCTTGTCTCGAGACAAACAAGACGACTAAGACAGACCGACAAGTCGACGACCAATTCTGCATTCTCAACTTTGGAAAGAAGGAAAGAGTGCAACGTCGGTGTGGACGTCCATGCCGCTACGTTTTGGGCAAATGGTCAACGTGCGCGAGCAACTGCACAAGAAGCCGGCAAATAAGTTGTGTGAAACTGATGAAAAACCGACGTAAGCCGGTCAGTGTTCGTCACTGCAATGCCGACACACACATTGCATTGCCGCGTCCTCCTCCGTCACAGGAGAGTTGCAGTGGAGGATCGTGCAATCCTGGCTCATAGAAATAGGAGCTGGCATGCAAACTAAACAGTTTCTGACTGCTTTGTTTTTTTGCTCTGATTGTCTGCTTGAGCGACGTTTTCGTCAAACGTCACGATAGTGAGCTTAGAATTGGTTGCATTATAGACTGACCGCATAAAGATGGTGCTTTTTGTAGCAACTGAAGGCCGGTTAACAATACGACGCCTCAACATACACCAGCGCACCGCAGCGTAACGTCAACTGGACGTATTATATGACGGTTTTGTGCCATACAGCACCGTCGTAGCGTGATCCTCATGTTTGGAGGTGCGAACCAATCACACTGCAAATTATGCCCATGCCCCATTTTACTTTTTACTACCACAGCATAGACTTCCGCCATTGCCGAAAAATTGTGATGGGCACCCGCACTTCACCTCTCACGACTTTATTCAACACTTTCAGCTTTCACCATATCGAAATGCTGATGTACAAACAAATAATTAAAGTCGTCGTCAACACACAACACTAAGATTAAGTTGACTGTTTGGTAACCTGAGAGAAACATGGTTCTTGTGCTTGAAATGCTTAGAAAGATTGGAAAGGCTTTAGTTAGACTCTCCAACTGCTACGCCATGTATGCCCACGGTGCATTATTCCTCAAACATTTTAGTACATGCAAGAACACATGTACATTATTTTCATATGAAATGTGGTTATCCTCCCGGTGGCGGATCCTGGATTTCCGAAACGGCGGGAGCCTGTCCATTACTATGACGTCACTCTAAATGAAGTCGTTGTCAACTCGCTAATACTTACTACAAGTTTGATATGATATAGTACATAGGCCCTATTTGGGAAATCTATGGTACTCGTGTTCATCTAAATGAGTCATCGTACTGTATATTTGTCTGAATCTGATAATTCACAAGCAGCAGCAGAGTAGAAGACTGCGGCTCTGAGTTTACACAGCTACACAGAGATTGTTCCTCCTTCAGAAGCGCTCTCAGCCATTCTGGGTGTTATAATCATATAACCAATATATCTCATGCAGAATTGCTAGCAGTACGCAGCCACACACTTTTGTACCTGCTAGAGGGCTCTGTAAATCCAGAGTGGTAGCCTCTCCTGGATGTGGTTGTTCTTCATCTATACAACGTCTCCTACGTTCGAATAAAGGTTTTCTACTCGTTCATGGCCGGAAACGTGCAGCCTTTCTCGCTGTATAATAAAATACGCATGCGCAATTTAATCATTTAGTCACGTAGCGTTTTCAAAATTAAGCTTGCGCGCCCTTTACGCGATCTGCCTCTGCCTCTGCTAAAAGTGCTTTTTAAAGTAGAGCTCATTCAGACTACAGTATATAAAGTGCGCAGCAATAAGTACTCAGCCTAAGCTTCCTATTTACAAGGTTTTCGGTAAAAAATCCTTGCCTAGGTACACACAAAGTAGAAAATTTAGAACATTCGGTTACAAGGTCCAAACAAACTGCTCACCGTAGCATAAATCTTACAAACAAAAAAGGAGGCATTGTTGTCCACTAAATCTATCAAAGTCTACGTATACAGAAAGTAAATTTCACAAACGTTTTGAATTTTCAAGAGTTCTGCACAATGTCATTATTTGTCTAATAAAAGTAAGAATGTTGTCTTATAGTTAGAATCAATGTCTTTCATCAGGTTAAACCAACAATCAAACGAGGAACGGCAGCAGAATTCACATTTTAATAGTGAAATAAACTAAAAACAAACATTAATATCAGTTAGCAGTTTTTGACATTTTTCCATGTTGTACACAACGTCTCTTCTTTCAGGCACATATTCCCACCATGCGTGCGTACCCTCCCACTAAATGCAAATAGTCATACTCAGCAACTACATTTATAACATGTGATCAGTTCATATGATACAAAATCTATCTTAACGATGAAGAGCAAATGACCTGCTCATACGGATGTCAGGACGCATCACGAACTGTACTTGTCTACAGTTGTAGTAGCAAGTCAAAGATAAAAAACATACATACATAGTAGACACACGAATGTACGTTGCGGAACCACATACAATATAGAATAATCTTAAAGAGTAGTAAGCAGTAAATTTAAGCTGTGTCTGAGAAGAGCCTTAACAAGTGAAACTCAAGTGTATACTTAGTGTACTTTCTAAAATGTGGTAAAGCATGAGTGTCCAAGCGGAAAAGCACGTACAAACCAAAAAGAACAAAATTCTCAGTAAAGCAAACTGAGAAACATAATGTCACGAATAGGATAGATACCTACCAATATAAAGTCTAAACAATAACTAGGTTACGTATCCATGACTCCAAACATCATCTTGCAAATCGTTAACTGTTATCACTAAAAGTATTAATTGTTCATCAAATTAAAAGTAAAGCATATGCGACTTCTAAGTTGAGACGCAACTTCTCCTGTCAGAACATAATATACTAAATAATCAAATAAAAATTATCAATTAGAAAATTTGATATCTCCATCTACTCAAATATCCTACCAATCACATTGCCTAAAGAGCAGCCAGAATAGAAATATTGCTACCAAAGTACATACACATTACTTAAGCTAAAATCATGTCTAAATCAACGGTAACCAAATAGATCTACATGGCTTGTAACATGGACTAGTGAAAACCGAGAACGTATAAGACATTTCAACACCTGATGTCCTCGGTATGTCATCAGAGAGTCATCACCAGCCATTTCAGCTTGCTTGTCAACTGAATAAGAAAACCTATTACACTCACTTAAAGACAGGGTTACAGCTACTCACATAACGTAGGTGTTGCTTGCCACCTATATAATCCCAATTTGCTGCTGCTGTAACAGATGGTCTTGCATTATAAAGCAAAACTGTTACAAAATTGACGCGATTGCCAAATATTGTTCTTACTCATAAAGTTTCGGTATCTGAAGGATGCCGAATGTTCCACAGCTTTATAGTCTGATCTTTTGAGTTAGTAATTAGATATCAACTATCACCCTATACCAGCACGACAGAAAATGACAGACTACTTAAGCATCAGTCCATTCAAAAGATTATCAATTGCCCATACATTCATCAATTGCAACAGCTAGATTTTGCCTCAATCATAAACTAATAAAAAATTGTAGTCAATAATACAGTCTATAATAATGAAGAAGAACTATAGTGCTAAACCCTCAAGGTGCTATCCAGTTGTACTCTTTCTTATTATTTCTACACCAGTTACACACACACACACACACACACACACACACACACACACACACACACACACACACACACACACACACACACACACACACACACACACACAAACTCAATAGTTTTACACCCTCAAGAGGGATGCACTTTCCCTATTTCTTTCTCTCTCTCTCTAACCTTTTGGAAGACAAAAAATTACAAGGTTTTGTTGGCCAATTTACCACCGTGAGTGCACTCCTGGTCTAAGATCAAATTACCAAACTAGTCCGTGGGCCAGGTCTCAAAAGACGCTCAGAAATTGACTCCCTGTGTATCCACACTAAGACACGAGTTTCTCTATGCCAAACTTTAGATGGTTCCAAATGCAACTATTTTCCACTTATCTCCATTTCAAAAGTTGTCCGATCGCTCGCAGTTGCGTATTTTACTACTAACAGCGCCGACATCACGGATTCCGAGGTCAGCTTCGCCGTTGTTTGAATCAGTGGTACTTACACAAATGAAAATGCATTTTCTAACGACTAAAACGTATTTATAATAAAAAAAGATTAACCATTTATCCCAAACTCTAATAGTTTTTTTTCTATTGTGTGGTCTCTAGAAGCGATGCTTTTCTACAGCAACACATGAAGTAACTAACACGTGTTAAACAATATAACTTCTATAGACAATTGTTTCAAGTGTGATAAAAACTATTTATGCGGTTTGGGACTTTTCAGCAGGTAGCAATAGTCAACCTCTGACCTCTGCAATTATGTTTTTAGTAACCTATAGATAGCGGAAGTGCATTGGTACTGTATAATGTCAGCTGTTAGTGTAAGTCGGCTGGTTTCTTTTAGAACCTTATGATCTAATAGAAACTCTAGTACAGAAATTACGATGTAATGGGAAACTGTAGTATTCAAGTACAAAGCTGAGTATTAGATGTGCAATTAATTGCTAGACTATCTAAATGCTAAAAAGATCTTTTCATAGCTGTGTACTACTAATTTTTAAGCGCATGCAGCACTGTGTACTCTATACAATGTTTTCGACTGTTGAATTAAGACACTGGCTGGTACCGGTAACGATAGCGTTGATCATCCATCCCGCTAGCAAAAGGTCTGCCAACCATAGTTCTTACGTTGCATTTGCCATTGTACGAATAGTCGTTAAAACTTACGTGTTTCTCAGAAGTTATAAAATTTGTTGAAATACTCAGTCTTTTCAAACAGTGTCTAGAGCAGGGATGCAAAATGATAACATTTGGTTCCTTGTTCGTAAACACTGGGAATCGGGACGATAGGTTACTACCATCAAGCATAATACAAGAAGTACACTCGACCTAGGACTAGCAAGCAAGTCATGAGCACTATTAGTAGGAAATAAGTACGCGTGTATTGCTGCACGTGAGTGCGACCATGCGTGATTGCCAGAATGTCAGCAATTGCCAGTGTCTGTAAAGCGATAGATTAGAAACATGCATATAGTGCTGTGTATACAATTGGTATGCACAATATGGTACCGTACATTCCTTCAAGTACTACTAACTAAATCTTCATTATACAGACTAATTTTACTGACGAACCGGATAGACCTGATTCTGTGTCACCAAAGACCGTTATAAATGAAAAATGAGTTGACTGACTAGAGCAACTACAGCTAGACATCTGAAGATAAAACTTGTCACTGTACATCATCTGTCAGAGTCATAAAAAAGTGCCAGGCGATCGTCGAAAACTAGAGCCGCTTTCAATGCCAACAGCTACATAGACCATAAGCACTCGTTAGAGCCATCACTATGCAACAAGATAAACTGTTGCTGCATCTTTCTAGATGTCTTGGATGCAATTGCATCGGATGTGGGATATCATCGATTATTCTACAAGCAATTTACCAATACAGCTAGCCTAAGACTAGCCTACTGAATCTAACCAAATATTTGTGAAGCCTTTTTGAAGCACTGTGTGATGATTTTTAAAACAATTGAAATTTAAAATTGAAAACAAGACAAATTAACGGTTTTCTCGGACAATCTTTAGGCACAATGGCAGACATTTGCTCTCAATACAACTCTTTGCTAGACTTGAATGGTATATTGCTATTTAATGCTGATTACAGTACTGCAAAATCAAAGCATTGTCTCCGTCAACATTTTGAAGGACAGCTATATTTTTGCCAAAAGGAGTTTTTTGTAAATGGGACTAGAAACACATGCATACACTCATTACGCACGTTGCTGAAATATCAAACTATATGCAATGCTTGGATGACGACTGTGGCCTGACAGACAGTAAAGTACATTTAGCATACTTATGTGTCCGTAAATGAAGCTATAGATACAAGACCTCCTACAAGACCTTCTGTGCCAAGATTCTGTGTGTGAAGAGTTGCTTCAAGTAAAGATGCCTTGGACCAACATATCAATTTTAAGATGAACTAATTACCAGGCATACTTTGGAAACACGGCCTGGAACTTAATCCAACAATCCCAGCCTCATGGTCATGGCTGGATTGTAAACAGAGTCACTAACGAAATCAGTCAAATGGACGAGGCAGCCTCCCGCTCCTGTAGCAATTTTAGAGATGCGTAGTTAACTGCAAGAGTGGATTACCAGTTGCCTGCTTCAATAATCAGCTACTACATACTACGCACAAATGTATGTGGATGCAAAGCCTGCGACAATTGTGATCAAATAATCACGTATATTGACGGCGACCAGACTTGCTATTTCCGAGATGACATACGAAGATGATGAATGTGTAAATGATACAGATATCGATCGACTCAGATGAGAACCCCTGGTTCTATATCACAACTTAATTAATCATATTGTTTTTGCATATAGTTCTTATAAAGGCATGTAATAAAGCAGATAGCTACTTCTTTGCCCTGTTTAAATAACTAATTAATTAATTGCAAATCTGCGGTGCTCTAGATAGCTAGATGAGTACTAGTAGCATTAATATTTACATCTTCACTGCAGTCAACTACCGAAATGTTTCAACTGACTTTGAGTCCTGCATGGCTGTAAACTCTAGGTCAGTTGCTTCCTCGAGTAAAGCTCTAGTAGCTCTACACATTAACTAGAGAAACTACTTAGCTATGACACAGCTGCAGTAAAGACGAGATTATCTGTTTTCACTTACATTAAAATAGCGAAAAAAGTCTTGGACAATCCCTACCAGGGTAACTGTATCAGTAATCCTGCAAGGTTCTAGAAAGGTTTCTTGTATAACCCCAAGAAACCCCAAGAAAACCCCACCGAGGTTTTCTGTTGGATTCCCTGTGAGAGGTTGTGGCAGTACAAAAATTAAACCAATTAGCTTGAATCTAACAGAAATGATTTATGAATGATCAGTCTTTACTTTGATATAAAAATAGGAGAGGTAGCTTGCTTTGAAGCTTTGTGCCAGTGTCCCATATTCCATATTAGATCCAGGATTCTACTTGAGAATTGCACAACGTTTGGATGACAGTGTTGTGCCTCGTCAGTTCACAAATACAAAAGAATGTTGAGTTGAGTACTTTGAGGCTCTGCTTCTAGTTAGTGAGGAGATTTCCAGAAAGTTTGATCAAGCATCATTGACGTTACCCAAAGCAATCAAAGAACTGTTGATTACCGCCTGCAACCATTCATTGAAAGGCGATATTGCAATTCCTGATACACTATCCTAGTTGAAACATTCTTCAAATGACTTTGACGTACCAAGACTTCAAAGGCAACTACAAATGTTATTTGAGTTGGTCTCAGCTGCATAATGAGTGAGGCGAAGAAATGGAACGCGGACCAGCTCCTAGGAGTGGGTGGTGTCCTAGAGTCACGTCATCTGTGCACCAATACAGTACACGGAGCAACCCCGTAGCCTATCTTTCAAAAGTACCCGTTTAATCCCAAAGCGCAAAACATCAGCGAGAACAATCGGTTGTCTTGACTTTATAGCTGTTATCGAATGTGAATGCTCACGCTGGGTTACTTGCACTGCTATGGCAAGATTTCACGACAAGGACCCCTTTAGGTGTTCGACGTTCTCTTCCCGACGTATCAACGTTCAGCTACAGGTGCAATAGAGTAAACGTGCTCGTACAACGTTGTACAACTTGTCAGAGTGCTTGTACAACTTTAGCTGACTGAAATACACGGAACAACGAGTAAGCATTTGGCAAAGCTCAAAAGCCTACGTCAGGCCAACTACCGTCAGCCTCGCCTATTGTTTGTCACAAGAGCTGACCCGAGTCGACGAAGCTCGTATTTCATGCAACCGATAGACACCCTTACAAGCAACGGTTTGGTGCTTCTCTTGCAAAGTGAAAAGAAAACATCAATGCAATAGCATGAGGCAAACAAATTTCCTTCTAGCGGTTGAGCTAAATGCACAGGAAGTTCACAAGTTGGCAGCAAGGCGCAAAACCATCTAGACATAAATCTTCCTGCCTGTACCCTAGACGACAATAAATCTCCTCCAAAAAAATCAACGCACACCTGAAGGCCTGAATATTCATACAAAGCGCCCGTACTTCGTAGTGAATGTACTTACCGCACACCGTGCATTTCAAGATCAGTCATTTCCGCCGATTAATCATCTTCTCCTGTGCAAAAGAAATCACGAGACCAACGCAAACTGCTGTTAGCAATCGACTAAGATACACTGCATCCTATGCTGATCGAAACAGGGTAGCTGGTCATCTCGTTTCCTGGGACGACATTCACGAAGTGAGGCGCCATGGCGGTGACAGCATCAAAGCGCGTCCACTTCCGTCCCCCCCACGAAAACTCGTCCTCTGTTGCATCCTACCTATCGTTGAATTTATGCTCCAAACCTTCTTTTCACTACACGTTGCGACAATGGAGAAGAAAAAGCTCTGGTGGCTACACAGATTATCAGTAGAGTAGTTGACATATCAAGCACCCGAATATAGGACATTGTAACACAACGAGATGCATATAATCCGGGTCTTGTTTGAAAGATAACGCGCAGGCTGTTTCCGTAGACTGTCTGCTTGCTCTTCATACGCCTATCTATAGTACTGTATACCATCATGCGGACCAGAAGTGCAACAGTCAAGCCTTTGAGTATACAAGGATACGTTTACAAGTTCCGTTCTAGTGGCTCATGCCTAGAATAGGATACGTGTGTCCGTTTCATCAAAACTGTATATACGTATAGGCAAAGTGTAATTGAACACACTTTCATTCGATAACTACTGATGATCACTATTTTAGCATAAGAGCTACACGTTACAGACAGCACAGCAGCACAACGCTAGAGCCGTGAACATATCTGTCTTTGTCTCTTTAATCTACGTATCTCAACTTGAATCTTGTTGCATGGATGCATCAGCTATCAAGGCAGCTGGGATAGTCGCCATAAGAACTGCAGCTGAAGTTCACGACAGGCTTAACTATATATTAAAGAAGCTTGCACTGACAATTTAGCTTCGCAGCACGGGTCATGCTCGTACACCCCTTGTAACAGCAGTCACCGCACATTCCCGGGCAGATGATATTGTTTGGGTCGTTTTCCAACAAACAGCTTTCAGCCTGTTGCCTTGAACGTCCACGATTCTCTTGTTGTGGCTCACAGCCTCGATCTGTTTCGTCCGAATCGTTGATTGATAGCCGGCGTGGCATGAAGAGTTTAGTTGCGTGGAGAGGTCTAAAAAGAGCAGGGAGATGGGTGACCGAAGACGCCCGCATCATCCAAGGCTCGAGATAACTTGCCAAGTAGGCTTGCCACAGGATCGTGTAGCAGTTTGAAAACTCTGCTCAGTTTCATCTCATCAACGTCGTGTTGGCTTCTGTTGTTGTTTAGTTTGTTTCCTTGTTTATTGTTGGCCGGTGCGTCTGCTCTGCTGACAAACCGACGATCTCCGATCTGGATGAGGGAATTTCGAGGTGTATTCTGAACTTGTAAATTGTATACAGACTGTCTCAGAAGTGGAGCAGTCCGCGTCAGGTCGAATTGAAATTGAATATGACGTCGGTATTAGAGGAGAGCTTTCTGCCGACGGTTTCTCTAGCGAGCTGTGCTACTTTCAGTTTTCCTGTTGACGGAATGAACGTCAAACCTGCATAGATATTCGATTTTTATTCCTGCCGTTGGCAGTCGACTCACTCGAAGGCAGACAGCCTTAGCAGAGGGAAAGATGAAGACAAACAGCATAGCGATTGACACTGGAGAGATGATATTACATAGTCACTGTGAGCTGGCTCACAGAAAAGGACGAGTTCTAAATGTATTCGTTCTGCCACAAAATGCAAGTAAGGAACTGCACAGAGTATCCGTCAAGTACACTATCTGTCGCTTGGCTGACTATCTGGCGCGTTAGTTCCCGCCTCTGCAAATTCGAGACATAGTGAGAACGCAGTCGATTAAAATAATTGGAACAGATGGTTTGCATCCGTCTAAAGCTTCCGCGTTGGGGTAGACCACAACGCTTATCGAAAGTGAAAAGACCATCTAGAGACATAGAGTTCCGGCTGTCTCTAGTGTAAAAAATTGAAAGCGCTAGGTAAGTGGTGGCCAGGAGGTTAGGACACTTATAGCAGCAACAAAGGAAGGTATACCAATCTTATGGTCGTGGACGCGATTGTTTGAAGTCTCACAGAGAAAGCAAGTTGTACCTTAGAGAAATATGCATACCCCTATGAGGCCACAAACAGCCGCAAGAATAATCTTAGGAGCTAGGGAGAGCCATGCACTACCTGTATAATCGTTGTAGTCAGCAGACAGGACAGCAGGTCTGTCTAGTCTCAATTGTGGAATGTGACATTGCGTAATTTGGAGAAACATCTTCAACATCTTATCAGCATTGAGAGTAACGGATATCGCCAATGGCAAATAAAAACTGATTGCTGTGTAACCTAACTCGACCTCATCCATATTGTCAATAGAGAGACATATAAAATTACGTTAGATTATACGGGTGTTTAAGTTTGTCCCCATTATAAAGTTGGCTTCAACCAGTCTCTTGGATTAATTGGTTTGCTGTTCGTTGTGGACGTCAAACTGTCTAGTTTTGCCTTTGTAGCAAAGACGAGCGTTCGATTAACTAGGAGATGTTGGTAGTTGCACGCTCAAGTTTCATGTTTGTTTGCTGGAACTAACATGCATTCACGTTTTTCTCTAGTTCTAGGTCAAGTGAACAGTTTCTACGCAGTATTTCGACGGTTGCAGATCGCTTGTAAAAGCAAGGCGTTTGGTGAAAAGCAGAGTTTGCGAGGTACTGTGCGAATAGCTGCGGTCGGTTTTTGGCACACGAGAACCTGCGTTATGTAAACTAAAGTCCATACTAAGAGACAACGTGGGAGTTGTGGTGAAGTGTTTAGATGCATAGAGGAGGGGTCGCTAATTGCGTCTGATTACTTGTTGCTTTAAGCGATAGAGGGAATCATTATACAGGTAGGCAAAGAAGAAGATTCAAGTTCAGAATACGAAGAATTCTATGTCTGTGAAGGAAATGATGAGAATGTTGACTCTGTCTGAAGCTAGTTTCTTCATCACGTGAGCGATATGCTTTGAAGCCCTGGTGGTTTTCCGGGAATGCTCTTTAGCTTAAATTGAAAGATGTCGTGTCTAGACAGGAAGCGGTTATAATGTAAATGACAAATATATATATATATATATATATATATATATATATATATATATATATAATTTGTACCTGGCACTGCCTGGCAAGGAGACCATATTTTGTAGGAGGAGCAAAAGATAGTATCTAAGGCCGTGTCACACTTAGAATAGCAACTCGGGTTTGCGCTAATTTATCATAACACGCTGCAGTGCCAAGGTGTGTTTTCACATGTTGAGCTTGTCTAGTTGACTCTAATTAGTCATAATAGCTGTGTAAACTCTAGCAGAATGGACTGATTGTATGATGTACTCGAGCTACACTACTCAATTCCCGCACAAGAATTAAAATGTATTCCGACCGCTTTCCGTCATCGAGTGCCTTCTCCTCAGGTGTAGGGATCACATGTGGGTGATAGAACAGCAACAGCTGACTGAATTTACGGATGCGACAGCGTTTTTTCACTACAGAATTCCGCAAGTCGTGCTGCGGATTCGATTTGCTAAAAAACTGCCAGACCAACACAAAGTAGAGCAATCTACTTTGATTTATCTGTGATACGCAATATGAATACACTGGAATGTTTTGACAAGCGCTAACCCCAGTTAGACTCAGCGCTAACCTTACATTTCGGAAGGGCTTGGCTAGCCTAGCTCTAACGCAAATAACGACAGGTAAGTCATAGGTTGAATCTCCACGTAGGATCAGCAATGGTTTATTCTTTTCTCCTGTGGACAATAGAAGAACTAGCATTTGCAACCACAGAGAAACGGAACAAACTCTCACAGACAATGAAAGTATTGTATGAGTACTTCGCCAGCGATTTCGTCGACACAATGCATTGTCTAGACAATGTCTAGATGCAGGACCATGCTAGAAAGTTCTTACAAAGAGCAAAGTTAGCTACTTCAAAGTATAGACTGGGCGTTAGCGCACGTTAGTAATCGCCCTTCTTTGCAAACAGTCTAACCCGCTTTTCTAGTCATTTTCTCTTCTCGGAAGGTACCAATCGAATAAACCCTAGTTGGATAAGTATGCTATGTTTCTCTCCAATTAGACTGGTAGCGAGGATTTGGTTTCGGACATACAGGTTATAGAGATTACCGATATTTGACTTGAATTGTTTTCTGTACAGCAAACTCTGCAGACTTCAGACTTCCCCGAGTTAGGGTAGTGATCGAGATTGGAGAGTGACCTAAAAATCCACTTGTCAATGCATAGTATGGACTGTCGCGCAGTTATAGCGTCCATGCAAATAATACCTTATTATTAATTTACTTTCCAGATAATCTAGCACCATTCCAATATTGCTTCATTTGAGCCTACAAGGACTTTCTAAGTAGATATGTTGTCAGAGACGTGTGAACGCTGATTTAAACCAATTCTATTTTAACCATATCTCTTTTTGTTGCGTTGCAGCAGTTGACTGTAAAGCTTACTCTGATTGATGTATAGCTCCAAGTTTAGTGCCTGAAACTCTCTAAACTTGCTAACTATAAGTAACTATTACATTAAAAGTTTCATAATTTGTGATTGACTATCTGAGAGGTTTGGTGCATGCGTAATCTTGGAATTGCTTGATGTTTGCATGTTCTTGAGCAGATGCTTCAGAAATTCAAAGGCCAATCAAAAATTTTTCTGCTAGAGGCTCGTTGTATAGCATTATCCAAGACATGAGGATTACTTGAGGCTCATTAAAGTTGGAGAAGCTTTGAAGCAGAACACTACGAATTAGACAAAATGTATAGAAACTATTACATTTGTATTTATAATATTTATCTATCATCTGATACTTTGGTGTCTGCGCTTGGATCTCCTGACCATGTTTGCATAGCTGTTTTTGTACTGCTTCTCGATAAATTTAAAGTCAATCTCAACGTTGTTGTTAGAATCCCGTTTTGTAGCATTACTGAAAGCGAAAGAGAACGGGAGACCCATTGCAATTGGAGAAGTTCCGATGCGTATTTCTTCTAAGACCATTTGTTATCATATGAAAGAGCGATTTCAGAATAATTGTCAATTCAACGTGTTGCATGTATGTTTGTCCTAAACGGTTTTCAGTTGTGATGCCAAAATTGGTTTTTTCTTCTACCTCCTTTTTGAGTCAAACGAACAGCGTACTAAAGTCCATCCAGAAATTTTGCGTACCATGGAAAAACTCATGAAGCTAGGCAGTGGGACGTCCCGAAGAGCAATTACGCATATTATTAGAAAGCTTTTGTCAAGGTAGAGTCAGATCAGCGAGCACCTATTCAATTTAGCCAAGCGTGGCTCTACAATTAGCTGTTTCCTGTAGTGCAAGTGAACTGACCTTTTAGTCTACCTTCATATATATCTACTGAACAACAGAGGCCACCGAAACTATGGCTAATTACATTTTGTTTACATTAGCCTACATGTGTATGGAGTGTTTATACGTATTAGACTAGAAGTTTGGGCGCAGCAAACAGAAGTTTGAAGATCAGAGTAATGCACTTTGCCCTATTACTGGTAGATAAGTGAAAGCTGATGTTGCTGTACCGGAAATGTCAGGTTACAAGACTCCTCCTTTTGCTATCTAAACATCCTCATCACCAAATCGCCATTTCCATGATACGCAAAATCCGTGGACTGACTTAGGTCAAGTCAATTAAAGAAGCTGCACTTACAAGCACGGAAAATGGCCGCGTTTAGCACGTGCTGCATGTGCATGCTCACCAAACTGACCTTTTTGAACCGTCAAATTTTTATGCTACTGAACGGGGATTAGGAACAAACTACAAATTCTGTGCTACTGAAATGTACCTAGGAACCACTTAACCACCAAATTTTAATCAAAAATAACCAAAGCGTGAGATATCCTATTCATTACCATCAGCAGTGCTTTATGCATTATATAACTATGGTGATATATCTGTTGTTTTGATTCCAACTCAAATTCATGGTGTCCCTATTCCATACCATATAGAAACTTGTCGATGTGAATGAATCTCAGAGAGCCTGTTTCATATCCAAATGAGTAAACACTCTGCCTCCTGCTAAGGTTGAGAATAGATCTTGTGGATTTTTAGACAATAGGTAGCACTCAGTTTCTAGGCAAGGGTTGATACTAACTCTGTAGTCACCGCATGCACGTATTGACCCGCCATCATTTTTACAACAACAATAGGTGATGCCAATTCGCTCTTATCAATTTGTCGAATTATTCCTTCCTGTTGTAGATGGTCCAGTTCTTCGCCTACTTTTTTTTGTGTAGAGTGTAGGGGACCGGTCGCCGTCTGTGGAACTTTGGCACTGCATTCTTTCGTAGTGTAATGCATGTTTCCCATCTGTTCAGTGTTCCAGTTCTCTTCTCATGCAATTGCAGGTACTTCTTTGTATATTCCGCTTTAGTGGGCTAGTCAATCCGTCAACCCTAGATAACGTGTGCCAATCCAGTCGGATTTTTGAAAGCCAGTTTTGCCTTAAGACCGCTGGCTTGTTTCGGACGTGCGGTATGATCGCCGTAACGTGCTTCTCTTGAGTATGTCTGAAGCTTGACTTCACTTTTCAGTAATCTAGCGTGTGCCAGACATGGTTTGTATATGTACACGAGTATCAGAGTCATAGATGCCCCGGTATCTACATCCATTGTCAATAACGCAGCCTCAACTATGACGGTGACTTTCGGTGAGCTCGGTTTGTTTGTCATAGTAGAGTCATGACTAATTGTCTGACTCTCCCCAATATCGGATACTGGCGTCCGGAAACCAGACGAAGATTTCTTGGCATGAATGTAGAGAGTAGTCACACGGTAACACGACGTGCTAGATTCAGCTTGATCACTTGGCGTATTGCTGTTCACGGTGACTTCCGCTACTTTTCCCGTATATCGGACACGCCTATCAAATATCGGACAGCCGCCGGTTTTGCTTTCGATAATACTACAGTTTACGGTCTGCACCTTGAAATAATAGGTACATGTCTCTTCTACTCGCAATGATAACAGCAGATCGGCAGCTTTGCACGTTGCTCTTCAGGAAGCTGAAGAAGAGGGGCGGGACTGGTTCTCTACTATCGGACACTCGAGTTTGCTTGATGGGAGTGCAAATAGGCAAGAACCGCGATGAATTGTGACAATACTGACTGCATATGTTTTGTAAATTCCCGACGAGCATGAAGAGCCTTTGACTCGTCTCTCAATGGCCGTCGGCAAACAAATGAGTGAATCAACAAGTGCTAAACTGGGAACATTATCTAGCTGTCTCATCTAGCACGTCCTGAATATCGCTATCGTTCGCGGACAATTAATATAGAGACAAGCGGTAGCTGATGGGCTTGATCAGAGCAGTATAGAGTAGTATGAAATAGCCTCGCGTAGCCAGACACTATCGTCGCGTTATACACACTTCGCCTTGACATCACGGCTTCTTGTGATCGTAGTTGTCTATTGCGCGTCTATATTGAGCAAACATGCATTATAGGAGTCATTTCAAGATCTACTTTTCTCTCCAAATACTTCTTTTGTTTGATACGGAGACAAGTCAAAAGACTTTCCGTGCTCGGTGGGCATGTAGTAGACGTCTGCAGTCAGCATTAACACAATTCTTCACGGTTCTCGCCTATATTGCACTCGCATCAAGCAAATCGGGTGTGCGATATTAGAGAGCGAGACCCGCCTCTCTTCCTCAGCTTTCTGAAGCAAAGCTGCCGATCTATTGTTACCACTGCGAGTAGAAGAGACGTGCACCTATTATGTCAATGTGCAGACTGTGCGCGGTGGTACCGTCGAAAGCATAAAATATATATTGTGTTGGGTTCTTGAAAGCTCTGCTTATCATTCCACAGACTCCCTATTTAGTGTGCACGGTTATAATTTGCTGTTTCTATTAGGCGTGATACTCTCAGCGCGGTTACTGAGAAAAGGCTAAAGGATGCCATGCAGCTGCCAAAGTTATTTGTTTGCCTTCCTGTTCGTGCTTATTTGTTTGTTCCAGATGTTGGTCGACATCAACAGATACACTCACTTCTGTTCAAATCGAATGTTCAACGATTCTCTTGGACCGCTGGACGTAGTCAATCGTAACATTTGTTATAGCAACAGCAGCACAAGACCTCATAATAATCCACCCGGAAGACGTCCTGGAGCATTGTTTGGGAATCCGACACGCAGCCTGCCTGCTTGGATTCTTGGCATCTTACTGAAACTTATTACAACGGGCTTTAATGTTTGGCTTGGCTACTGTTCTCTAAAGAAAACACCGTCGGCACACACCGGTCATAATCGGAGAGAGAACAATCGAGTCACTTGGATTATCTACATTTGTGTTGTAGTCATCATAGTCTACGAGGTCATCAACATAGCAAAGATAATATTTTGTCGTCTAGGGGGTATCAACAACGTAGAGCTAGCCTACGCTTTTGCGGTATCAGCTGACACATTAGTGCAAGGCAAGTGCTCTTCTGCGTTGTAAACAATGTACGACTAAAATAAAGGCAACTTACTACTTTCCTAATGTTTCCAGATTTGATTTTAGTATCTTTGAGATTTTCATACCTTACTGATAGCCGCATGACAACTCAGAAATTTGTTAAGTACCGCCTAAACTGGTGTCATATGCATGAGTTTAGAGATGAGTTCCATTTACAAATCTGTAGTGTTCTTGATTTGCGGTTTCAAAATAAATTTTAAAAATCCTGCATTTCTGACAGCCTTCGTATAGCTTATTAATAGTTCGAATTAGAGCTCCGGAGTCAATTTCGGTTGCTCAAAATACTTGACTTTGCCGATAATAGTATCTAAAATTTATGTGATTGTTGTTGATACTGAATCTAGACAGCGTAAAAATCGATTCCACGAGTTATCTAATAAGAGTTTCTAACACTCTGAATAACATTCAAAATCTTCTTGTAAAACGTAGCAATTTCAGAACCAACTGGCGCTGGCCAAAGTTCGAATCACTTATCTGGATCAGTGATTATGTGGAGTTAGTTCATGCATGTTTGCAAATCCCGTACCGCGTACGTATGGGTGACTAGCACGAGAACAATGCATGATGCAATTTCGGCCATGGAAAATAAAAAAATTGACACGAGCTATTTGCTACCGGTCACATTTTATAAAGTGTCTAGAGGCCATTAATGTAACGATTTTAATTGGCATAAATGTAATAACTTTATTTTATAAGTAAGGAATTGCATGTTTGGTTAATTTAATAGCAATTAATCTAATTTAGCCAGTTATCAGACGAGAACAGCACGTAATATCGTAGTATACAATACGTGCTCGAAACTCTAATTGAGTCTGACATGCAAGGTCTGTTGGTCAATGCCATGTATATTGTTTTAACTGTTTGTCACTGTTGACCATTTTTTACATGCAGGTAGCATCATTCTGGCTGCAGTGGCTGGCAGTTTGCATTTTGGTAGCGAGTCGAGCACAGATCACGTTCTCTTCCTTCTGAGTGGGGTCAACTTCATGTTATGGGCACACAGCATTGCGGACGCTGCTTGCCGCACCCAGCTTGACAACGCACACATCATTGGGCGTGAGATGTGGGAATTCTTCGAGCCGTTCTTGGCGTCAGCGTTTGTATTCTTCAGGATTTTATCAGGTTGTCTTTATTTCTATCTAGCCACGTCTCTACCCGAAACGGTAGAGGGAGAAAGTAACGATAAACCTTTTGCTCATATTGAAAGGACAAGTTTACACAGCTCCATGTCTGAAGATGAGAAAAATGTTTTAGGTTTGACTTGGTTTATGCTACGGAATCAAGCAGTTTCAAAACAAAGTTTGACGGTTTGTCAAGGAAACAATGCAACGACCGTCTACTACTCCACCAAAAATTATCGAAATCAAGAGATTTATTTCGCCTCAGTAATTGTAATTCCATTTGCCGTCATTCCGTTTGTTGCTTACGACTCTGTCTCTCGTCACTCAAAGAATATGAAAAATACTCAATTGAAATTTATTGTTGAAGTAGTCATCAACATCACCGTAACTTTGGTCTGCTTGTGGTTGATCTGTTGTCATTTTGTGCTAAGTTGGAAAAAATCAAAAAAATGTCTGAAGTGCACCAAAAGGTTAAATGGAACAAACTGTAAAGAATGTGACGCATTGAATTGTAACAACTGTCAATGCTCTTTTGTCTGCAAATATTGCCAAGACCACTGTCGTTGTAACCTTTTTGAACATAAACTGAAGCATTTGGATGTTGAAATTACCGTATTTTTTGTTTTTGCCTTAATGGCTGCAATCTTCTGCTTAATGGCGGTTTTCGTTGAAAGTGGGGGAGACAGGGCAGCAGACATTCTTGGCCTTTTTGCTGTTATTTTGCAGTCGTTAATCCTCTTCTCGACCATTCTCGTTCACAAACCTTTGAGATTAGTCCAGTTTGACCGTCGCATTCTCTTTTTTTTTGTCAATTTTCTTCCTTTGGCCGTACTGTTTGCTGTTACTTTGGCGACTATATTTACTAACATTGAGAGAGAGCATTTTGATCGTATCGTTCACAAGAAATCATTCCTTAGAGCATTTGCACCATTGCTTGTTGACTTTCAAGTTCATGCTGCTATTCTCACATATAGTATGATCTCGGAATATTTGCAGCAATGTGACATCAAAGAAGAAATAGAATTCGAAAAAGTCGACCATCAGAACCAATCGCACGATCGACTCCACTGTTTCACGCCCGGATGCCAAGTTGTTTACGGCCCCTCCGATAACGGGAATACAGTCAACGAGTTTTGGAAACGCACAGATGAGAACGGTCAAGCTTATTATTATTGCAGCAAATGCTATAACAGTATTATCTGCAAAGTCTGTGTTTGTGTGCAACGCATAGAGCGGCCTGACAACGAGAGAGACGAACTCCAACCCACCAGAGGAAGACCGAATACGTATACTCAGTAGGGCGCTACTGGGATACAAGAAACAAGGGACGATAACGATTAGAATGGGACGATTCGATATTGACGAGCATATCCTTTACGTTATCGGCTAGCTGCTCTTTCTAGTGTATACTAAATCACATTAGAATTGCGTTTAGTAGTAATCGTGTAGTAACATTGCAATGCCATAATTAAATTATAATTAATGTGCTTAGATTATTGTATTTTCAAACGCTTTTGAGTACTAACGGTGAGTTTTTAGTTAGAGGACCGCTGCAGTTTGTTTCTCTAGTTATCTAGTCTCTAAAATATACGTCGAGTTAATCAGTAAATATCTAAAAAATGGCAAGTGCAATTTACTAACGTTTCACTGATGGTATTTATGCATGCGTGACAAACTACAAACTCGGGGGTGAAACCGTTCGTTAACATTTTAGCAAGCATAAACTGGCAAGTGAATCATCAACGTATCATCAACAGTTATGAAACTTAATTAAGCGGCTCGCTAAAAACAAAACAATTGTTTTCCTTTACATCTACAAATGTCTCTGTGATCTTCTACTACTAGCAAGTGTGATATTCTTGCCTCACCACGCGCATTCAATTTTTCATGCTGCTTGTTGCCTGCGTGCAAACGAGTAATGTTTGCTTCTACTTATGATTCTGCACTTACAAACTAATCATTTTGGAACAGATTAGTTTGCAAAACTAATTCTATGTAGACTGACAGGAGTGTCCCCAAGATTTTTGTAAGACAAGGCAGGGAGGAAATTGTTATTTACCCCATCCTAAATTTTTGGCTCTGCCTATTTCAATTTTACGACTCTGCCCTACGAAAGCTTTGATGCAGGGTTTTTTTTACAATGGGATGTTATACAAACTGTGCTAGCGGAATACTGATTCACACAAAAGGACTCTAGTAATTTCACGTGCAACACGTACTAACCAAAGCAGCAATTAAAATTTTTTTAATACCTACGTACTGTTACGGTAAATACAGAATGCATGAGAACGAGTTGGTGTAGATTAGTTCTTATTTGGAAAGTACAGTTACGCGCACGGTGCCAACAGTCTGGGTTCTCAAGGGCCTGTCACGTGATGCTATGATTCGCAGTTTGCTTCTAGTGTTAGTCCTAGCACTTGAAATTGTATTCAGGAACAGAGGTGCTTTTATTCGTGGTGTGTCATTTGTTCCGCTGCAAATTGCTTGTACCAGACCTAGACGTTTCTACTGAATTTGAACTGGCTGTTGTCATCCCATCTGCGAGAAGTAACTTTGAATTACGTCGTGCTCTTAGAGACACTTGGTTTGGTGATCTAAAGAGACGTTTTGAGCGCAGGTGTGTCAGTGTACTATTAGAGTACAGTAGACTATTGTGCATTGGAAGGATGCGTCTCCTAATTCGATCGTTAGGTATGACTATTGTATTCGACTGTTTAATTGTGTTTGTGTTGTGTCTGTGTCTTTGCGTTTGCTTGTTTTGCTTGTTTTGTGTTTTATTGTGTTTGTTATTGTCTTTGTATTTGCTTTTGTGAATGTCCTGCAACTGTAATAAGGGTGAGTTCCTTTTACCTCCACCAGCTCAACCAGTTGAGACGGTAGAGTTCTCGGGCGTTTCTTTTATCTCCACCGGGTTAGGTGATAGAGGTCCACCGGCTCCACCAGCTCTACCACCAAAATGTTGGTTGAGCTGGTGGAGATAGGCTAATGAGCATGCCCACGTATCGACAAATAGTGAAAACAAGGCAGAAGCAGCTTGACCCTAACCCTAACAGTAACTCTAATACCAATACTCCAATTAATTCCCGTCTGAGCATCAATGCCTCCAACTAGGTTCCCGATAAATTGTAGTTGTTGAATAAAAGTATCATCAAAACATCTACTTCAGCCTTAGCAACCGCAACAGTGACTTTAAAGAATAGTGAGAGATCGCGTTCTTAATGGCTATTTATCTGTCTTGAACAACAGGTAAATGTGCATGCTTGTCTCCACTCTTGTGTTTCTTTTACTTTCTTCCACCGAGTTACTTCAGCTCAATCAGAGTATCTCTACCGTCTTAACCGGTTCAGCTGGTGGAGGTAAAAGAAATGTGCCTTAAGCCACAAAGAATCAGTGGTCTACTTGCCATGCAATTAATTAAGTATGATCTTGTCGCTCAAGTAGTACATGCTGATTCTCAGGGCTGTTGTTACAATTGCAATGGACCCAACCTTGGCTCAAGGAGGTTGAAGTTTTTGGCCAAGATCCCTCAAGAAACAACTTCTTGCCAATTTCTTGCAAGATCTTAGGGACATAGTTAGCAGTGGCTATTTTGAAACTTTGAGGAAATGTCTTATATTTTAGTAGAATGTTTGTTGTAAAAATTACAATTATAACATTAGAAAGCAGATTTACAGCAAAATAGAGTCAAACAAGTACAGCTAGAGCATAAATGCAATCAAGATTATTTTAGAAAATCCTGGGTACATTGCAAGGCCAATCTCCTGTATACGTACCATTTTCTCTTGTTGTTGTTGCTTTGCCAGGCACCGGTGCACCTGAGGCCAACACGACTCAATTCCTTGATATTTTATTTCACAGAAGCCAATTTCCAAATCTTTAAAATTAGCTTTGGAATATACAATATCAATGGATCTGGAGTCTACATTCACATGGACTGCAGGCACTAGCTTAATGCCACATCCACAGGTGGACTATCTCCAGGCCTGATTATAAGTATGTTACTGCAGACAAGTGGATTGTGTTTGGATAACATTAATTGGCAAGAATTTGTTGTCTAATTATTGTTCTGTATTTTTGTGATTGGACCCCTCTAGATTTTGTGTTTCCAACATGTTGGAATGTTGACAATGGGGCATTATTGGAGCATGTTGTTTTAATACTTTTCTTTCTCGACAGTCATGTTTTGGGTAACCCATAATGGAAATATAATTACCAGTAACTGCAATCACAGGTTTGATGTCTTCTTCATTTTCAATTGAGATTTTAGTCATCTTAGTTTGGTGAATGTTTCTTTTTCTGCAAAGGTTACATGGTTGTCTTTTTCATGTCCCTCATTTTTTGCTTCAGGGCAATTTTAGCACTTGCTTTGCAGCAGTATATATACTGTATGGGTCTCTATTCAAGCATGGGGTATATTGTATTTAGATTGACAGTCTTCATAATCTTTCTCTCTGAGTATGGGGCTTTATTGGAGCACAGAGCTATCTATACTTTTATGGTAGCAAAACTTATTTCTTGTAATAGAAAGGATATCTACAAACAAATCTTGCCAAAGACTCAGGGCCATTAGCGAGACCTAAGAAATAGATGAGGTGGTCGCGGATGTTGGTCAGTTTAAGTTGTCTGTCAGAGCCTCGCACTTCACTTGTCTGTTGTGTGCTAAAGTACCAGGCATTTTTACACTAGGGCTATTGTCTATAGCAAAGTGAAAATTGGCTTCAAGTTGAGCTCACAAGAGAGCATGATTTGAATGCACTTGGAAAACCATTAATACCTAGAAACTTAAGCGGCTCTCTGTCCTAGGTGAGTACACACCAGAGCTTCTACTTTGACATTCGATTGCTAGGGCTTCACTTGATTTTTTGTGACACACCCCAGAAATCAGATGATGCGAAAGCTTCCTCTGGCTACGGTCCTGAAAGATGTGTTCCATGCTAGTACTCTGTTGACAGCCATACGAGAAAGATCAACAATTTTTTAGTTGTAAAAATTGAAATTGAGTAGCTTTCATTAGTTAGGTATTTGCTGCTACTGCTGGTAATATTGTAACTTTCTGTGCTTCAGGTTTCTAATTTGGCATTTTAGTTTTTTGATGAGCAACTGCTGTCTGTTCGTCTGGGTTGCATGACTCTGTGTCATTGAGATACTTTCAAAGTTCATCTATTAGTTTTGTTGTGATTCCTTGTTTAAGAGTAGTTTAACAATAATGCTTTTGTTAAGAACTTAGATTGTATTATTAGAGTCTGGGTATTTTGTAGTGTAAAGAGGTGTGCAATTCTGCGCACACAAATGGATGTCACTTTGATTGCTAGTAAATTGATGGCAAGTTTAGTCATGGTTTGAGATAATAAAAAAGTGTGCTTTTTGCATTTTGGTTTACTACTTTAAGGCAAGGAATGTAGCTTCTTGTAGTTATTTTGATATTGTTTGTCTGCAGAATATTTGCTGTGTTTGTGATTGGTTCACAATCATGCCACATTCATCCTGCAAAACGACACACTCCCTTTGCTTGTCAACAATCGGACTTAGTATGCCCAAGTATGTTCCTTTGTGCTATATTGTTTGCTTGTACTGAAAGAGTTATTGCTTAGTTCTGCAGCACACGGTGATGTCTGTGAAATTATTGACTTCTGAGCCGGAAGTAGAAGTTCCTGATGGTGCTGCAGTGTACGACTTTCAGGTATAATAGTCTATAGTGTATGTTGTCTAGGAATGATTGCTAAGGATTCCTACATTCTAGCAATTCTGTTTTAAATTTAGGATGATTTCTTTAGTTATTAGTATTGGCTATTGTATCTGGCCTTTTACTATTGACAGATCTAAGCATTGTTTGTGAGATTTTAGTCAAGGTTTGCCCAGTTTTTGTAAATATATCTAATTGTGCAATATGACTCTAAGAAAGTTATTCAGAGTTTAGGGAAAAGTTGGGTGGATTGCTCTCATTGTTGCATACAGACTACACATGTCTGCTTAACTTAAGGAAATTTTAATTGCTTATTCATGTTTATTTTTGGCATCTTTCATTCTGTACTCTTATTAGTAGTCGGTAATTGCTACTGAACCAACATATTCAATTCCACCTGCAGGATTGTATACACTAACCTTCATGTAGCCTAAAGTCAGCAGTTTGTGTTTGGCTGAGTTGAACTTAAATTTAGAGGTCTGAAATCTGGATATTTAATATAGTTGTAAATGATGGTGCTTTTAGATGAAAAGTCGATGCCATGCAAAAATGGGAAACAACATCTAAACATTTCAGAGGGTGAAATTTATGGTTTTAGTAGTACTAATTGACAGGAAAAATATGGCAGTTATCAGTAGGACTACTGCATTACCATATCTGTACCCAATTTGAGGGTATATAAATTTACGTGCATATATAGGTGCTCAATTGTTGTGACCAAATGAGGGTATTGATCACATTGCAAATTATAACATACGTATTAAAGATGAAACTGTTAGTTTTGCTACCAAGCAATCAGACAAAGAACGGTTTGAACCAAGCTGTGTTTTTGATTGATTGTGAAAGGTGAGGATATTTCGATCTTGACCCATGCACTAACTCAATTTTATTATACTCGACCCAGTCTCACTCTACCCTCGTCATTCCTTGGCTTGTGTCTCTCCACTGAGTATCAACAATCCAGGGAATGACGACAGTGGAGTGAGACTGGGTCGAGTCTAATTTTATTATGCTGTATTAGCAATTGATTGTGGCTCTATGGTATGTACACAGGTCTCCTGTAGATTCAAGTCATTACATTTAGTTTTCCTATAACAGCAGTGGTGAAGTGCTGAGAATTGGAAACCCTGGTTTAATGTTGAGTGATAAATATTATATAATCGCAAAGTGACACTCTGAGGTCTCTCTTTGACACAATTACATACGATAGTGGTGAAGGCACACCATTGGTTCTCATTTCTGTGTTGAGCAGGCATAGTTCAGCATTAGATTCACTGTAACGTTACATGCAGTCTAAATAAATTTTGAGTACATGAGGATTGCTTACCTAACGTGACCTTATTGATATTGGTAGCATATCATTGGCTTTGATGATAATATTTTGTTTTATTTAGGTCAATTTTCCGGTTGCAGTCATTGGATTAGGAGTTTATGATCATTTGGATGATGGATTTTAATCAAATCTAAGAGTTACTTTGTATGATACAACTACCCAAGTAAGACTTATCTCATTTTCTTTAATATTTGCAGTATAATATGTCTCTTGTGACAGAAAGAAATAGTTTCAGTTGTATTTACTTCTGATGATCCTGGCACACTGACCAATGGCATATGCTTCAAGCTTTGTTCTACAACCTTTATACTTTCCAAGGTATCTACTTTGATTTGACTTCTGGTATAGAGTGGCAATTATCACGTGACTAGGATTATCGTGCCACAATTGTTGCTGAAGGTTTCTCAATTGATGATCCCAGAGCTGTGTATTCTACTGAACACGTTAGTCTTGATACAGGGGAGGACTTGTGTCTTATCTCAATGTGAGTTGGTAAATAGACTTAGTTGTTATTGTGGATGACTATGTGTTTGCAGGTGAGTCGAGTGAGTTATACAAACAGAGTGTTTCCTGAATTTGATAATTCGTTGATGAAAGTTCCAATGTACTTTGCAGCGGGTGCTTTTATTTTTGAAGCTCATGGTAAGTAGGCAATGTTTTAATTTTTATGCAGTGCCTTGCACAGCTGTGGTATTAGTAGAACATTTATCCCTGTCTCTGAAGGTTAAAACATTGATATTTTTATCAACAAAGTGGGGACTAATGGTATGGATTTACATGAGATGGGTGCTGTTTAAGAACTGAGTTCATTAACATGGATATATAGAGGACATGGAGATTTTTCATGAAGTGGTTGTTCTTTCGTTCTTTTGTTATTTGTCTCTCTTTCATTGTCTCTTTGCTTGTCACTTTTTGAAACCGCTGATGTGAATGGTTGATTTACCTTCAATTATACGTATCTGTAGCCTGTAGTCCGGCCATGGCCAGACCGATTTTAGGCACATTTTCCAGATGCTCAATGGCACTGACTTTCGTTTAAGGGTGTAGCCAATGAAATAAGTACGTGTACTAAATTTTTGACTCATTGCAGTACTTCATACGCTAATGTCTTGCACTACATTTGGCCCACAATTTAGCGTGCGCTAGGCCATATCGGCCATCAGTGCTTTTCTATGCCCCTGTTGTAGGAATGAGGTTGGGGTTTCATGCTGTTATGCATGTCGACTGCAAATGAGTATGTTTTCTTAGACCTGCACTTGGAAACAGATCGTTTTGACAGATTACTTTGCAAACATAACGTAGACATGTGGACATTGTTCTATGTGTGTACAGTCATTGTATACATGGTGATGGTTATGTTGAATCAGTGTGGAACATTATCATTAAATGTTGCAAATTACTTGTATGGTAAAACATATGTACTGAATAGGTTGTTTTACAGTTTACAGATTGTTTTGTGAAAGTTTGGAATTTGATGAGTTTTGCTTTCTTTAGTTGAAAATGGAACAGAATCTCAGTGTGTTGATCAATATTCCATGGACTGTGATTTGTGGTTGGAGACAATAAACGAAGAAAATCTACGTTTACAAAAAGAAGCTACTGCTTATAATGGTATCTTGTTTGTCGACGTTGACGTTTACTGCAATATTCCAGCCAAGATGAAAGCTGCATATGAATGGTAAAGTAGACTAACTGTAGCATCAGCTCATTACACAATTTATTTAGAGTTTCAGTACATTATTTTTAGGTTGTCTCAGCACATCGAATTTAAATGTCTTCTTAAAACTGATGACGACTGCTTTGTTCACATTGAAGAAATATTAAAAGTATGCTTTGATTTAATGGTTAGTAAGTAGATAGATGTATATGGTTAACAGTTATCTTCTTTGTTTTGCAGGGCATAGAGAAAAATCATTTGCAAGACTATGATAAAGTGTGATGGGGCAAGTAAGTTATGAAGACTTATTAATAGCTGTCTGCCCTTATCGAGGTAATTAATTGCTGATTAAATAGAGTCTTTGTGTTGTGTGAATGGCTTGTTTTCGTATTCATTGTGGTGGCTTTGTTGGTAGGAGAAATCATACTATTAGGGGCATAGCGTGACCTCTAGAAATGGGGAGGGCTAAACTTCATGATGGTACAAGACACGCCCACTTTTATTGGTTTCTAATTGACTGATAGGATTAGTGGCCGATCCAGACTGGAAAAAGTGTGGTGTATATACTATATACAGCTTTCGTCCTCACACGTATCTACAGTTCACAATTTTTATGACCACGCCTACAAATAATGGGCTATCCTGGTCTAGCTGATGCCACGCTACGCCCCTTATACTATCGAATTATTTAGGGTGAAGGAAATGCTTTTAATTGGCAAACAGGTCAGTGTTTCTGTGATTGGAACACAGGAATTGACCAATCTTTCATCAATTAAGATTACTAGCTACAAACGTTACCATAATGTAAACAAACAAGAATTTGTTGGCTACTTCACCTTTTTCTAAATGCATCATTGCTAAAAATATTTAATAATTTTACTTAGACTTTACTAAAGTTTGCATAGCGTTTATTTGCAGTTATACTGTTCTATTCTGTAATGGCGGACTTAAGGTGTCCCATGACTATTCAGTGAGGACATTTTGTTGTAAGGATTCATAGTACAGGGTACCTATTGATTTTGTGTGTGGGTCCAACATGACACTGTTTGTCTTGTCCATGTTATGGGTCTTCAATTAACTGATACTTGAATCTTGCTATGTAGTTGATATGCTCTTCATAGTCCGTATTGGGAGCTAATCTTTCTTGTATAGGCATATTAGGATACACATTCTCTGTTTGTTCTTTCATAGCTTTCGAACTCACTGGGCAGTGGAGAAGTTCGGTAAGTTGGCAGAAGTAGAGTACAGCGCTTCAGCATATCCTGCTTTTGCATGTCTTGCAATTTGTCCTAATCTTGTCAAGGTAGTTACGAGGTCTTGTATATTTTTGGTCACATTGTAGTGTCTAGTTTATGTTTCTTGCATAGGATCCTAGATGGCAGTGTTTCTCTACTTGCTCTTTTGATATGTTGACCATACCAGAACAGGATCCTCACTCCTTTCTTAATCTTTGGACAAATTTGCAGCAATGTGGCAATCCTTGTGGGTGTGAAGTTGAGAAATTTTGAGTAAGAGTGTTGAAGAAGAAGAAGACTCAAGGTAGCTGTACACCAGCCATCGAGGTGAGATGAATATCATGCATCAGCTTCTTTCTTTTACCTTTCGAGAATGTCACACACTTGATCATTATGATTGATGCAGTCCGTTTGTTAGTAGGTAGTAGCTTTTGTTATCACAATCATTAAGTTAAGTTTGTTGGTCTCTGATGTACTCTGAGATCATTATATTTTTAGTTATAGTCTGATGACACATGTACAGTTTTAACTTTGATTGGTTTATTTGAATTTTATTGAAGAATAACATTTGAGACATTATTGGTTACAAAAAAACATATATTGTTGTACATTTTACATGTGTGCATGTGTGTACATGTGTTGGGTAGGGCTGAGCCCAGTTGTGTCTTAAGGGTCTGGAGAACTCCGCTGATATAGTTGTAGTGCTGCTCTCATTATCCCACCACATTCTGTTAGCGTACGAGGTGTCTAGTGGTCTCTGGTGGGCGATCACAATTTGTGATGCAACAACGCGCATGCGCAATGTAATCTATTTCACTGTTTTATCGTTCCGCTACAGCAGGAAATTCAAGGCTGACAGAGACTTGCTAAAACGCTTTTAGCAGATCTGTATCCCAGACTCATGTCAGACTGAATGCAAATAATGCTTCAACTGGACTAAAGGTGTTTCTGAGTGTGTCAGGACATAGACACTGCACACGTCCACTCATTTAAGTACATACTGCATTGCTAGCCATAGGCAGCATGGGGGCGGTATGGGCACTATGCCTCCATAGATTTTGCCCTGTTGGGGCAACATCAGAACGACTGCTATATAGAAGCCTCGATTCTGGTGACTGTACATTTTCGACACCTTTACCGATTCCTATACGAAGGTGCCCCTGATAACAAACAATGCAAACAAAGAAATGACCTTGCACGTTTGAGCAATTTTGTTCTATTCAACAACGGTGCTTCATTCAAATATGTACACAATTGAACCATGAAGTGCTACCGAGCTATTTGACAATTTCACAATGTTTGGATGATGGTGCCGTGCTTCATCAGTTCACTAATCCAATAGAATATTATTGAGTTTTGTATTTTGAGGCTTTTGATCTATTTAGTGAGGAGATTTCCAGAATGTTTGATCAAGCATCAATGGCATTACCCAAAACAATTGAAGAACTGTTAATTACGTTCTGCAACCATCCAGTGGAAGGGGATGTTGCAATTTCTGATATTTAGGGCTAGTTGAAACATTTTTCAAATAACATTGATGTACGAAGACTTCAAAGACAACTACAAATGTTACCTGAGTTGGTCTCAGCTGCATAATGAGTGAGGTGAAGAAGTGGAATGCGAACCAGGCCATAGGAGTGGGTGGTGTCCTAGAGGCACGTCATCTGTGTGCCCAGTCTTCTTGCTTTTTCTACGCCTATCTACTGTATACAGTCATGCGGACCAGAAGTGTATGAGTCAATTAAGCCTTTGAGTACGCTATTCGCTAAGTCAAGTGACGTGTTACAAGTTCAGTTCTGATGTTTCATGCTGAAAATAGGAGCTATATACGGTTATCCGTTTCATCTAAGCTGTAATTTAATATGCAAAGTGTAATTGTGAAACTGAACACAATTTTAGTCAACAACTACGGATGATCTCTAGACTAGCTTAGTAAGCACTTCACGTTACAGACAGCACAGCAGCACAACGCTAGAGCAGTGAACATATCTGCAGTTGTCTATATAGTCTATCTCAACTCGAAACTTGTTGCATGGATGCATCAATTATCAAGACATTTGGGATAGTCGCCATAAGAACTGCAGCTGAAGTTCACGACAGGCTTAACTAAGCAGCTTGTACTGACAAATTTAGCTTTGCAGCACAGGTCATGCTCGTAGCATCCCTGGTGGTAACAGCAGTCACCACACACCACACTCCAGCACGAGCAAAGTCTACCGCACATTCCCAAACAGTTGTCATGGTTTGGGTCGTTTTCCAACGAACAGCTATCAGCCTTTCGTCTTGGACGTTTGCGATTCTCTTGTTGTAGCTCGCAGTCTCGATCTATTCCGTCCAAATCGTCGATTGATAGCCGGCGAGATATGAAGAGAGTAGTTGCGTGGAGAGGTAAAGAGCTGGGAGATGTGTGACCGAAGACGCCCGCATCACCCAAGGCTCGAGATACCTTGCGAAGTAGGCGTGCCACGGGATCGTCTAGCAGTTCTTTGAAAGCTCTGCTCAGTTTCATCTCATCGGCGTCCTGTTGGCTTCTGTCGTTGTTTAGTTTGTTTCTGTTTTCTTGTTTATTGCTGGCTGGTGTGTTGGCTCTGCTGACAAACCGATGCTCTCCTATCTGGATGAGGTAATTTTCAGGTGTATTATCGACTTTGTAAATTGTAGAACCGTTTGTGCCCCAGAAGTGGAGCAGTCCGTGGCTGGTCGATTTGAAATTGATGATGACGTCGGTGTTAGAGGTGAACTTTCCAGCCAGGGTTTCGTTATTGAGCTGCGCGACTTCCAGTTTTCCTGTTGACGGAGTGAACATCAAACCTGGATATTCGATTTTTGTTCTTGCCGTTGGCAGTCCACTCGCTCGAGGGCAGACAGCCTTAGCAGAGGGAACTATGAAGACAAACAGCGTAGCGACTGAGAGTGAAGAGATGATATTCATTGTACACAATCACTGTGAACTGGTTGAAGCACTGATTGTCGACAGAAAGAGACCGGTTCGGAACGTAATTTCTGCTCCACTCAACAGTGATGCAACTAGGGGACTGTGTACCGTCAAGTACGCTCTATATGTCGCTTCGCCGACTGTCTGGCGCGTTAGTCCGCGCCCCCGCAAATTCAACACGTAGTGAAAACGCAGCAGGATATTCTCTAAATTTCCATACAACACAGGCAACGCCTTTCGAAAGTGAAAGACTATCCTATAAAACAATCTCTAGAGAGAGTTTCGAACACACGCCCACATCAGACTGTTACGTGTCGTCGCGCTCTCCGCAACGCTTGCAGTGATCGGAGATTTCTTACCGATTGAAGCCGTTCTGTCAGCGCTAGCGTTCCTCTGTAGATTTTGATTCCATTTGCACCGAATACAACGTACACGATTCCTGCACCGAGCGCCGAGTGTCTCGATTTCTACCTTCAATGTCTCGTTCATGCATCTGCTCGCGTACACACCGCTGTACCTAAATTTAGCCTCGACCTCCCAGACCCGTGTAGCGCCGATACAAAATCGTCGGAGGACGATTTTGTATCGGCGCTACACGGGTCTGGGAGGCCGAGGCTAACGTAAACTACAGTCAGAAATGAATATGTTTGAATCCGGCTGTTTTCTGAATACATGACTATATTATGTACATTACCAATGTGGTTGCTCTTGTTATAAGTATATTGATCTGAGGTCAACTCTCCCGTGCTTCCACTACATTTCTTACTTTCTTACAGAATTTCAAAAAATGTAAACAAGTGCTAAAACATTTCAAAAATGAGAAATGTAGGGTTGCCGTAGGAAAAAGAATAGAAACAAGACTAGAGGGTGTGCTGTGCCATCTTTTATGAATTAATTCATAAATATAAATGCAGACTAAGCAACATCATCCCTATACATTGCATCATTTTGTATGGTATGAAACACAGTGTTTAGAAAATGGTGTAATGTAAATATGATGTATTGCTCTGTCTGTATGAGTGAATTCGCTAAAGATGTCACAGCACACCCTACATGGTCTGTTTCTATTCTTTTTCGTATGGCAACCCTATTCATCTTCCTCATTTTTCAAAGTGTTTTATCCTTGTATAGATACTAGCTCGCTGGTCCGTTGCTCGAGCAATTAGATTATTAGTTGTTAGTTAATTAATTTATCATGCATTCATGAAGTATATCTCATTCACAGAATTAGCAGCCACGGACAGACAGAATTCTCATAGAGTTATTAACGTTGTATACCAACTATGTTGTTGCATGAGTATCCCGTTCTGACAATTTATCATGAAGTATATCTCGTTCACATGCATTTTTGAAGTGCAACGCAAAAATCAAAAATTCTTTATGTTGGAAATTGATAGTTTAGTTGGATATGTAACAGAAAAAATGGTTTTAGATTTTTAAGTAAAGTCTTCGCTGAGATATAGAAGGTCAAAGTTGCTTCCGGTTCTTCAGGTGCACGTTATAACGGGCGTGGTGTACTATACACATCGCAGAGGGAGACTTCACGCTAGCGTGTATTGTAGCGTAGGTAACGCGTTATAATGGGCGTGGTGTATTATACACGTCGCAGAGGGGGACTCCACGCTAGCGTGTATTGTAAACAAAGGAATCAGTGCAGCTGCGTCGCGTGGGTGCAAAAAGTGGTGGGGCTGACTCGCTGCTGAGACTTCGGCTGCGGTCTTTGATATCAAAATTTTTGAAAAGTCCCTCGAAAAGTGGTGGGGCTTCAGCCCCCTCTAGCCTCTTTTACGCGACGCCCCTGATCAGTGGCGAAAGAATGGTTCGGTGTTGCGTGGCTGCAGGATGCACCAATTCGCGCAAGTCATACTCAAGCTTGTTTCGATTTCCGAAGATCTCCAAGCTAGGAAAGAGTGGGAATCGCAAATAGGGAGGACAATTGCAGAGACTCTTGTGTCGTCCGGGCGACTACTACTGAGTACGACGCGTCCTACTCAGTTGACGGGAGTCTGTATAGCCACTTTTAGCCTGATTGATTCGAGATACGGACAGCCAGGTCTATTCAAGAGCTTGGTCTGGGTTCTAGAAGAGAGAAGTTGAGGCCACCATTTTCCATCTGCCTGCATCCACACTTCGATTCAAAATCTCAGCACTCTTGAACCTTCGCAAGAGAAAAGGAGAGGCACATTTCAGAAGCGGGAGGGTAAGGAAGACTCTCGTGCAGAACTGAAAGTACTGCAAATGGCTAGGAGTAGTCAGACTCTTGATGACTCTAGAGGGCTCCCGTCTAGTGAATGCAGTGCAGTCTGAGTGGTATGCATTACAGTATACTGTACAGTGAAGTCTAACCTTGTGTCAACGTGAATTCAACATACGAACGAACTTCATCTCATTTTGTTCTCTTTCTCACAGCAAAGATAGAGTTTTGCATGAGCTCACAAGTACACTGTGTCACTACTGTCGCTAGTATTCGACAGTAGATCGAGTTCATGCATGTAGATCTTCACGACGCGACCATGCATACACACACCTTCAGCTACAATAGCACTTCGAGTTAACTGTCTGAAGCGGGTTACAGGTGCAGAAACTCAGCGCAGAAGAAAACAGAAACGTGCTGATGTGATTAGCAGAAACCGCGCCTAGTTTAATTGAAGCAACGTATCAGCACGCGTTGGAATGCACCCTACTCCGTCCAATCGACTCCTTACCGCGTACACGCACTCGCTCTTTCAATTTTCTTTATCTGATGCACTCAAATTATTTGAGAGAACGGATGCGCGTTCAATTTCTATTGGTTCAAATCCGGCGATCAGTTCATATATATGCATCTACGTCCGCTTTCTCGTCGGCAAAGCAATTTCTAATATACTGCACCTAAAAATTTATAAATTTGAATAATAAAATTTTAAATTTTGATTTTTAAAAGATTAAAATTTGAAAATGTAATGCAAAGTTTTAAAAATGGAAACGTTAAATAAAAAAATAAAAAAATTAATAATTTAAATACTAAATATTAAGAAATTAAACTGTAAAAATTAAAATTCAAGAATTTGAAATTTGAAATTTAAAATGGCGGAAAGACCCACTGACCACACGCACTCTACACGAGTTTGTATCCATCATCTCACAACGCCCGCAGCTGCAGCTGTGATGGTTATTTACTTACCCGGATGTGCATCGATTACGTTTGCTACTCCTACTTCTACTTGCAATGGTGACAGGCTATCCGGTAGCCTGTCCTCTTCCTCGTCCGCTTCCAAGGCAGCAGGCAATCTCCAAGCTTCAGAGACACTGTCGCTGAACTCGAACCTTTAAGGTCTAGTCACTAGAATGTCTCCCAGCAGATCTTCTTCATTCTGCGATTCATGCATGCGATGACGGAACGTTGCCATCACGTTAAAATCTCCAGAGGGCTCTTCAGAAAAATAACTATTTCTGCCTTCCCCTCTACCCTAGCACCGTTGCCTTGGATATAAAGATGTAGTCATTTTAACAGACCGATGACTATACAGACGCTCACCGTCTCCCCTCTGTGTCGTGTTACCGGAACTTGAAGAACAGGAAGCAACTTTGACGTTCTATATCTCAGCGAAGACTTAAGTTAAATCTAAAACTATTTTTCCTGTCATGTATGCAACTAGAACTATTGACTTCCAACCAAAAAGAATTTCTGATTTTTGCGTTGCAGTTAC